>NC_091747.1:42949046-43181546 GCF_043380555.1 Nothobranchius furzeri | reverse complement strand
AATCATTTAATATATGCAGATGACCTAGTCCTCATGTCTCCCTATAGCGCAGGCCTGCAGCAGCTGCTCAGGGCATGTGCTAAGTATGGTGAGCAATTTGACATCCTGTTTAACCCTAAAAAGAGTGTGGTTATGATTGCTGCTACTAAAGGGGACCTGAAGCTTAATTTTCCATCTTTTAACTTAACAAATCAGGTCCTGGAAGTGGTAAGCAAAGTAAAATATTTGGGGCACATTTTAAGAAGTGACCTCTGTGATGACGAGGACATTAAGAGGCAGTGTGGTAAGCTGTACATGCAGGCTAACACTCTGGCACGTAACTTTGGCATGTGCTCAGATCCTGTAAAAGTGTCCCTCTTTCGTTCCTTTTGTACTCCTCTCTATACAGCCCACTTGTGGTGCAACTATAGTAAGGTAGTAATGAAGAAGCTTCAAGTGGCTTATCAGGATGCTTTTAGAATCCTCATGAAGCTCCCTAGATGGACTTCGGCAAGTCACATGTTTGTTACGAGTAACATCCCAACTTTTCATGCGCTTCTGAGGCTCTTCATGTACAAATTCATCTGCCGACTGAGTTTGTCAGCTAACGCGGTTGTTAGAGCTCTGTCATCTTTATCTTACAGTGACACGAGGTACTCCTCAGTCCTTTTTAAACATTGGAGCAACTGCCTATACGGTTTGTAATTAGAATGTGTTTGTATTTTATTTTTTTTATTTATTTTTTATTTTTTTTTATTCTTTTTATGGACATATCCCTTGTCTGAAATAAAGTTTGATTGATTGATTGATTGAAATGAAAAACTAATAAAATTAAACAACAAAAACAAAACAAAAAAACAGTTAAATAAAAATAAAATTAAAAGACGTGATTACTACAGCCATGCAATGTAGATTAAAGGCACACTTGGCAGTTTTGGTTGCTTTTAGCACCCCTAGCGTTCGTTTAGTAGAACCAAAAGTGAAACTTATCTCCTTGCTGTGCGTTAATCTTTTTAACACCTTAATCTGGAATTTTAAATGTCTCTCCAGTCTTCATTTGTGTCTACAGGAGCAGTTCATCACTAAATTAGTCATGATCTAAAACATGCAGGAAACATGCTGGAAGCAGACTTTAGGGCCAGGAATGTCAGCTCACTTGTTTTCTAAGTCCAACAGACCGGACGTTGCAAGTGTGGTATTCAGGCCACAGAGAGTGTTGTGGGTCTGAGTGACATTTCATTAACCTTGTAAAGGGTCATTTTAGCACAAACTGGCTCAAGAAAATGATTGAGAACAGCTTTAGCAGGTTATAGTAACAATTTCCAGGTACAACGGTTCCAAAGACTGATGAAGAAAACTTTAGTCACAAATCCACCCAAACGTACCATGACCGCTACTATATAAATTACTACCAAATCCGTCCCATGGGACGTTAACTATTTCTTTGTACAGATTGCATTTATTTGTAACTTTCACACACAATCACTCTTTTAAAAGGCTGAAATATTCCTTTCAAATAATTATAAAGATGTTGGAAACACAAAATTTTGAACTTCGTGTAAAAATCCATTTATAGAATCCTATTGTTTTTTGCACCAAATGTTAAATACATTTTAGCCTTTTGGATGGTGAGATGTGCACCAGTCCTTTCTTGTTTTACCCATTTATTGAGGCTGTTCCAGCCTTGTTCTGATCTGGCTTTTGTGTGTCTGCCTGCAGCCTGCAGAGGTGACTGATTGGCAGGTGGTGACTGAAGTCCTGATGGAAAAGGACAATAGCATCCTACATTTTTCTGAGAGAAACCCTGTGAGAAAGGCTTAAAACAGCAGAGAGGGGGAACTAGCCTGTCTGTTAACAATGATATATGGTAATCTTTCTGATGCTTTGAAAATCTTGACCCTTCCTAAAGAGATCCGCATTCCCGTCACCTGGAAGTTTCATGGTGAAGGTCCATCCTATTACAATATTAATGACCACAGTGAAGGATAATGTGTGATGGATCACCAATCATCCTGCCTCCAAATGGCATTGGCAAGAGCTAGGCACATAAATAATAAAGTGATTTAGATGCAAAATCCATCCTAAGCGGATTACTAACGCAGTGGCACTGCAATCAATCGTCATTTTGGGCCAACAGGATGCATAGCAAGCAGCACAGGACTGAGAGAGTAAACTATACCAGTAAGTAGGAGAGGAATGAACAGGGACAGGTAGAAAGAGAATTGTGGTCATGATTATACGGTAAACATAGTCCCAGTCAACGACCAGATTATCATTTCAAATGAGCTGGCCGGGACTGCTTTACACAGATTATCCCTCCCACTGTCCTAATGTGTGTGACCCCGTGAGGAAAGTTGACCATTGAGCAGGGTTGATGGTTCATCCCTTGGGTCCATGTGGCAGGAGTGAGAAGTGAGCACCACCTCACCCCTGCCACGTGGACCTCAAGGGATAAACCATTAATCCTGCTCAATGGTCAACTTTCGTCGCTGGGTTACCCATAACGTCAGTGGGAGGGTTAAACTAATATTTTGATTTATTGGTTTAAAGCAGCTAAATGAACAAACACAGATATGATTATATTTGTATTGACACTGGCTTTTGAAGCTTGGGTTAACCTGTAAGTTGCCATAATTAGTTTATTTGCACTAAAGCTAATTGCTGATTGGATCTGTAGTGTAAAAGAAATTATCACTGGCAGTGCTTATATAGGACAGAAAAGGCAAATAGATATTGTTTGGTTTTATTGTTTGGATTGTGTTTGTTGATTTGTTTTGATGTGATCTTTTCCCACTGCATCTCTTTTTAGTCATGTGATTTGGCAAACAAAGATTGACTTCTTGGCAGGTTGAATTTCCATTATCATAACTGGAATCTGTGGAAACACTGGGAATAAAACTATTTCATGATGATGCTGCCACATTTTGTGGGAATAAATGTAACGAACGTGCCTGCATTTGATCAACCACGGAAACCAATCCAAGACTGCTTGTCCTTTGGGGACGAGTTATTTGTATTATTAACTCCACTGTTTGTTTTCTTTCATGCTCTTGTCTTTTTACTCTGGTGTGTAAAGTAAATACTTCTGAGGGAAAGATGTCAGTAGTGCATTAAAACCAGTTTTCCTCTGTGCTCTCAAAAAGTTTCAAAAATATCTCAAATAACTTACAAGCAGTGGCGGCTGGTGAAAAATGTTTTTGGTGGGGCTGTGCTATTTTTTTTAAACAAACTTGTGCTTTCTGAGCTTTGTGCACAACTTCACTATTTCATGAATTAAGCACACCTCTTTTATTTCCTGTCTTACATTATTGGACAAACTGATTAATCCAGGTGTGTTTGACTATTGGCAAACTGCCTTGCAGACCAAGGTTGAAAAATACTGCATTAAATTGCACATAAAATAACACGACCATAAATGGTAAATAGGCAATGCAAGAGGCAAGTAACAAAAACATTTTGTTTAATTTCAACATTTGAGTGAACACAAAAAATTATGAGCAGGTCACTGTTACAGTAATGGTAGTAAACACCACTTAGACAAAATGCCAGAAATTTACACTGTTAGGACTTATGGAAAGTGGAAACACTTTCATAGGAAATAATGTCATCAGTATCCTCTTACAAATGTCATATTTCCCACTTTTTGGGACAAATCAGAAATGTTTTATTGTCCCAAAAGCTGGGAAATTTGTTTGCTGCAGCAGAAGTGTAACAAGTAAAATGG
Source organism: Nothobranchius furzeri (assembly GCF_043380555.1). Taxonomy (NCBI): domain Eukaryota; kingdom Metazoa; phylum Chordata; class Actinopteri; order Cyprinodontiformes; family Nothobranchiidae; genus Nothobranchius; species Nothobranchius furzeri. Next base: position 43,177,843 of record NC_091747.1, on the reverse strand, counting down.
AATCAGATTGATGTATGTACAAATTTACTTGAAATACACATTTACATGATTAAATATGTATAATAGGTATGTGTGTTGAAATTAGTTTTTACAGTTATTGCACATTAAACAATGTACATGTTATTAAACAAAGATGGATTGTGGTAAGAACTGGCTTTCTTTATGTTACAGCCTTGATACTAAAAAAATAAATAAACAATGTAAAATGGCACCCTGTATTGAATGTAAACGTTGTATAAATGTAAATAAACAATTCTCCAGCGATTTAATTTTTTCCCCTTCCTTTCTTTAGTCCACTTGACATGGAGCCACGGTTAACTAGTTTGGGGCACATTTTTACTTGGAAAAATAGTATTTAAACTGATCAAGCTTTGGCTTTACAATGACACTGTGTAAGTTGCTAAACATTACGTTGCTCTATTTAAAAGTAACAAGATAAAAACACTTCAGCACACACAATTAAGATTGTCACTTGCCAAATAGACTACACCCTCCCGTTTACCTATAAGAAACGCCTCAAAATATCTTTAAATTCTTTATTGATGACTTAATTGTAGACAGCCTGCATGATCTACACGTCACCAGAATATAAACAACCGCAACACAATAAAAGCAGTGTTATACAAAATGGAAGGCCTGTAGTGTTTATTCTCTTACAGTAACAACTTATCAATTTTTTGGAGGAATTTATTTGAGATTTTTTGGTTTTTATTAATTGTGCAATAGAAAAATAATCGCTAGATTAATCATCTAAATAGTCATTAGAATAGTCGACTATTCGATAAAATAATCGTCAGAATAATCATTTTAAAAATAATCATTTACCCCCAACCCTACTTTTTTAGAATACCAGGATAGGAAGGATGGTGTAGGTTTACGTTTATTAGATTGATACATAAATATTACCAATAAGAAAGTGTACGTTGGTGTGTGTCAGAAACAGCGTAAGGCTTAATGTCTTTTCCAAAAAAACCAGGTGATGGGCCGGTCTCCAATCAAAATGCCCGGGCTGAATTTTTGTCCCAGTCCAGCCCTGGCTGTGACTAACAGCAGAAACAAATTTTGAGGAAAGTAACGTTCAGTTGAAACCTTTATTACTACAAATTAATGTTTGCAATGTGTTTTATCATTGGTTGGGTCATAAATAAATAAATTCCAGGAATCATGCATGTTTAATCTGTGTTGGTGTCAATTTGGTCCCTCATCTTTATCTCATGTACAATATGATCACTGAGTCCTTCTAAAGTTTTCTCACATTTCTCGTGTTTTCTGACAAATAAAAAAAATAATAAAAACAGTAAATCGAGAGTTAGAGATGAGTTCCACATGCTTGAAATGACTTTTTGATTAATTTAAGAGAAAATTTGCTTCAGATTTTTCAAAAAATGATCAAAACTCTAGCAAGATTTAACACGGTTACCCAAGAAACTCTCTAGAGCATGGGTAGGCATTCCTGGTCCTCAGGTGCTGCTATCCTGCATGTTTTAAAGGCGTCCCTGCTCCAACACACCCAATTCAAATGTTGGATGAAACAAAGTGACTAGTTCTATGATTGTTGCTCATGATCCTATCCTTCATAACCCTAACCCTAACCCTGGCACATCTGTGTCTCCAGCTATCGCCGACAGTCACAGCCCAGTTATATGGCTGCATAGAAGAAACTAAAGTTCCCATTTCTAGTAAATTCAACTCAATGAACATAAAAAACTCAAGTCAGGATATATAGTGTATTTGACATATTGTGTCCAATAACTGTATCTATTTCAAAGATTCGAGTTCTGAAGGTCATATGAGAAGTTTGACATTATGCTTTTGAGAATCGAATCAAAGTTCAGCTTTATTCTGTGATTGTCTTTTTGATAGAACCAGGCTCTTTGTGAGTGATTAAATTAAAACTTTTCCAAGATATGAAAGCAGTTTAATAGAAGAAACTTACCTGGACTCATAGAAGATGAGACTTCAAAGAAAAATACTATACTTCTATATAAAACACACATGACTCTGTGAATGGACTGAAAATCGCAGGCTTAACACTGTCTGAGTGAATATCCCGGAGGGATTCTGCCTTTATTGTCTATCCAAACCAATCCTCCTCCGTCTCCTCCACCTGGCTGTTGTAATTCTCCTCTTTCCTCACCAAAAGTATTCACAAGCTCGCTCACGCTTTGATATTTGTGCGTCTAATTCAAAGGATGTCGACAATAACAGCACATTCCACTAACTTTATTTTGAGTGCCAGGTCTGAAGCTCCCGTGGGTGTTGCAGCTAGATGGGCCAATTCCTCCTGATCCGCCGGGCGGCGCCCTGCCAAAGCTAACCCCACGAGGCTCTGCCTGCATCTTTCATGTCCCTGCCTTGTCCTCTGAGGCTGTAGGAATATTTACTGAGTGTGCGTGTGTGCTCATGTGTGCGACAAAAAGCGCAGGAGGATCAAGATATTTTTCTTCCTCTAAGCGAACAAAAACACTTAACATCAATATGTAATCTAGTTCTTCATTTTACTCCCCGAGTCTTCTTGTCTCTGCGTGTCCTAGTGGGTGATTAGAGTGCACCCTGGTTGTCTGTCTCTTTCCTCATTAATCACGCTCTGAATGAGCCCCGGAAATTGAATGCACAGTTAACCTGACTCAGAGCTCGACAAAAGCATCCATAACACCTGGTGGACAGCAGCAAACGGGTTCATGGTCATGCTGAGATGAGCTGGACATGGCCATGAGGTCACGCTTCGTCTCTGAAAACATTTTTATTTTAAGTTTTTGTCGTTGTGAGCTTAATAGGCTTTGATGAAGCCACCCAGGAAACTAGAAAATCACATTTTCTCCTTGTTCCAGTGTGTGTTTGTCCCTTTTGTCTCTTTCTCTCCTTACTGGCAGACGTTACAGTGGGACTTGAGCCACAGTGTGGACCAAGTGAGATGGATTACTGTGTGGATTTTGGCAGTGGAGACTGCAGCTAATTCTCTGATTAGAAACCTGGGTTCAGAAGGCAGAGGAACAGTGAGCCGTGAATCAGAGCTCAGGGCTCAGTGTGGGTTTATCCATGCGTGGGTGGGCGGGTACACCAACTTTGTTTCAGCCGTCTGCAGCACGCATTTCATTATGTAGGTATCATACACTTTAATTATTGGGGTGTTAGCTTCTTACAATTTTAGATCAATTATTACAGTGGGTTAAATGAGAGATAATTACAGATGTACCATCTGTATGGTAAACAATAGGCATGTTTCCATTGTTGGAACTTCAGGGTAATTGCTGGGAAATTAGGAGATATGATATCTCGATCCTCTCAGCTGTTGTCTCCATACAAATTCAGCCCTTTAAAGACTTTGCTAAGACATCAACAAATCGCCACTGCTTTGGCAGTGAGTGATGCCACAGATCAGTGACAAAAAGCGTTAACAGTAACATTAAAAGTTTTATTCTTTCAAGGGCTACACTAGTGTTCTGCTGAGCTGTGGTGGCCTCGTGGAGGGGGCCATCAGCTGACATACTGCTACTAACCACTTGTCATTCTCTCTCCTGATAATAACGTTTTACGTTATTTAACGTAAAATGTGCTACTACTAGTTTACCTATTGAATTATTTATCAATTCACTCAGATAATGACAATAATCTTACTAAAAAGAATATCTACTAAGAAATCACAATGTAGCCATAGAATACTTGGTATATGGTGTGTGTGTGTGTGTGTGTGTGTGTGTGTGTGTGTGTGTGTGTGTGTGTGTGTGTGTGTGTGTGTGTGTGTGTGTGTGTGTGTGTGTGTGTGTGTGTGCAATGGTGGTTTTATGGGCTCGACACACGGGAGGCGACATCGCCTCTCCTCCATTCATTTTCAATGAGACATGCGCAACAAAGCGATAATCGTGGGTCTCCCTCCTACCAAGCGAAACGCGAAAAACGTGAGTGTGAACTGTTGCGCTCGTGCACGTGTCGTGCACAGGCGACCCAGCGACGCAATCCCAGAAAGTTGAAATATATTCAATTTTTCATTTTCACCTCCGAGCAAACATGGAGGAGAAGTTGATTATTATTATGTTTTATATAGTAAAATCAGAAGTAAAATTTCACATAACTCTAGCAGCACCTTGTGAAACATCATATCTACCACTTTATTAACTCTGAACCGCTTAAATAACCTTAATTCCCTCCAACCTGACACAGCCAAGCAAAACAACGGAAGTTTCAATTTTGCCATGGAACAGAACGTGTAGACGGCTTTGCCGCTGGCCGCTGCCGCGGGTCGCCTCCCGTGTGTCAGGTAAGAAAAGCGACAGCGACAAATTTCGCTGATCGCAGTCGTTTGTCGCCTCCTATGCGTCGAGCCCCTTACTATTAGGCATAGGTCCGCGGCCACCTGGGGCCCCCTTATGTTGGGAGCTCCCTAGCCCTGACCGCCGGCACCCCTCTGTCAATGCCACAATGGATTATTCCTTTAAGACGCCGATGCACCAACAGGAAGCGATTGGTAGTCATTCTGCTCCAGTCCAGTTGGTGGCAGTAATGCACCAAATTGTTGTTTGCCAAGTGCCGTAAGACCACAAATAAGAAGAAGAAAAAAAGGAGAAGAAGAAGAAGAAGAAGAGAGGCAGGAGTGTTCGTAACAAACTCGAAGCCGTAGTCAAAGTATTAAGCATGAAATGGAGTTATCCTAGTGGCTCCAATGCGAGAAAGAAGCAGCTTGCTTCAAAAAAGCTTTTATCTTCACTTCCAAAAGTGACATCGTTTTTCAATGTAAACATCAAAAGGAAGCAGAAAAGGAAAGACAATGGAAAACGTTTAAAGGGAGGAAAACATGGACCAAAATGGAAAATAGAAAAAAAAGAAACGAGGCAAAAGCACAGGAGCACTGACAGGAAGAAGAAAGCAGGACAAATATTGAAAGCACTCAAAGGGAGGGAAATACAGGGAAAAAGAGGAGGACTAATAAAAAGGGAATATAACTAATGTCAGAAGAGGTGTGTTTCGCAAATCCAGTTAAAGGTAAGATTGTTGAAAATTTTGTGTAAGGGCCCCCATGTCTGTGTTCGCCTTGGGCCCCCAAATTGCTGAATACGCCACTGTGTGTGTGTGCGTGCGTGCGTGCGTGCACGCGTGCGTGTGAGTGTGTGTGTGTGTGTGTGTGTGTGTGTGTGTGTGTGTGTGTGTGTGTGTGTGTGTGTGTGTGTGTGTGTGTGTGTGTGTGTGTGTGTGTGTGTGCTCTGTCTTCTCGATCCCCAGTGAGTCGTGGTGGATGGCTGCTTATACTGAGCCAGGATTCTCTGGAGGTTTCTTCCTGTTAAAAGGGAGTTTTCCTCTCCACTGTCGCTGTATGCTTGCTTAGTATGAGGATTGCTGTAAAGACTCTGACATGTCAGCGACTCGATGCAACTTTTCATGATTTGGTGCTATATTAAGAAACTGAATTGAATCGAGTCAATTTAATCCATTTGGAGGACAGAGAGCTGCTGTGTGATGTAAAATGTGGCATTCAATGACCAGAAGAAGCGTTGGTTTTTACAGCACTACAAAGCCCCGTGATTTATGTTGTTGGGGGAATTTCCCCATGTTTTCTAATGTTGTTACTAACAACAATTTTGAAGCATCACAATCGATGCTTATTTGCTTGTTCTTCCATTCTGCTTCACAAGCAGCTCCTCTAATTTTACTGTCCGTTGTTGTGGACGGCGTCTGCTGATGTTATTTCCCACTGAGTTACAGCCAGTAAGCATAAGTTAACCAAAACATCCGCTCAGCTACTCAGTCAAGCCTTTCTGAGTACCTACCCCTGATCAACTGCTCTAAAAGTTCCGGACAACGTTCCATTCGGCCGGCACGGTGAAATGGAGACACGCATGCCAGCAAGTTTCGGATAACGTTGCCCTGAAGCAGACAGAGAAGCTCTTAATTTACTCTCTACAGTCCAACCCTCACCTGTGGTCATGAGCTGTAGGAGACAAATGTAATGGGTTGGTGCAGACCTGCTGCACCTCAAATGCACACACTTTAGAACGAATTAAACTAAATACGTGGTGAACGATAAACAAATGGTGTTTGTAGTTTTGCAGTCTTCTCTTTTATTGTTTTTCTTACATAGAGTCAATAGAAAAGATTAAAACAAGTGGGATGAATGGGGGGAAAGCAGCCACTGCTGTCACGAGCGTATCTGACATATAACGTTAAATCCCAAGGAGATGGATCACTTTTCATTCCTGTCTTCATATCTTCCAGCTGACCAGCCAGCCACCTCAGATTCTGCTCCTCTTCCTGCGGTGGGCGGAGGATCCTTGTGTCTGATAGCTGTTATTAAACGGGCCCGCGGGGGCCCACTCTTAGATGAGCCGCGCGAACACCAAGAAACAGGATTAACTTCCAGCATAGCGAGCATCCTGGATGCGTTCATTAATATCACATCTATCCACAGAGGAAGAAAGGGCAGGAGAGCAACAAGCGTCGGACCTATGAGGGAGTGGTATCTTCTCTGTGCATAATCAGAAGATGTTGCTGTTGAGAGCTCAGGTTCACAGGCAGGTCGTATTGATGCCGACAGAATGAGTCACACTGATTGAGCTGGACTTTTAAATCCGATCAAAGCAACACTGAACATGTTAATGTGAAACCACGTCTCTATTCTGACTTTATCTGCCGTTCTCGGTGATGTGTGCTGAACGGAATGAGGTTTTTCTTTTGGATTAGAGGTCCTACGGAGGCTCTGCCTGTGCACGCTGGGAGATAATACTCGAATGAGAAAGCTGCGTGTTTGTGGCTGGTGTAGCCGTGATACCGCGGAGACCTCTGCGGTGCAACCTTTGCTCAAAGCCTCGGTTAAATAAGCGGCCGTGTAACAGACCTGAAACAGACACTGGAATGGAAAATCTGCCATTTAGCACGTTGTAATGATCAAACCAGTCGGTCTGTTAATTCCTGCCACAGCCGTTAACACACACCTCTAGAAGGAATCCAGATGATAAATAAGGGAAGGGGTGTGTGAGTAATGCTTTGTGACTTTTCATTACACATGCAGGGATAATTACTGCCCCCCCTCAGAGCGTCTCCCTGCACCCTGCACTGAAGGGTCCGCAGCCTCATCCCTCAGACCGCCACCCTCCTTATCCTGCATGACTTAAAAATCCCTCTGGTGGACTCGCTCTGGACTTCTCCCGCCAAATCGAGATGAGCAGCACCACAAAACAGAACTCTAAAGAGCCCGTAACCTCGCCCAGAGCGATATCCTGCTCTCTCATGTGTTTATTGATCAAATGTTTTTGTTTGACTGCCTCCTCTCGGTTCTTAGCTCCAAGTCTTCCTCGTGCCCTCTTACTAATTACACTTGAGAATCCAGGGCTTGTGACTCATGACATCCAGTTGCTGATGAAGAGCCGCTGCTGCTGGAGGTCACACCAGCCGCCCCGGTAGTAAAGCTTATTCTGATGGGTAGGACCTTTCTGTCACCCGTCAGTCACGATTTACTGTCACACCAACAGATGAGAGCCGTGTTTGGAACGGTGAAGCATAAAAAATGTTAAACTGACTACTTTTTTTAGATGTTCTAGTTATATATATAGTTAAGATTTTTGCAGGGCTATAATGGGAAAGATTAGCTTTTTTGGGAATACAAACAAAACCACATGATTTATTAAATCACTCTGTCCTTTTTATTTTTATTTAAAATGACACAGATTGATCAGGCTATTTATTTGTCCAATAAATTTAGTTTTTTGCTTTTATATATAAGCCGATTAAAAGACATTTATTTCTTTATTCATTCATTCATTTATTGTTCTGCAAAATTGTCAGCCAAACATTCATCCTTTATCTGAAGCAGTTCTTCCTGACAGGGTGGCGGCAGTCATCAGGTGAGAGGCAGGGGACATGCTGGACATGTCTCCAGTCCATCACAGGGACACACAACCAGTCACACTCTCACTCACACCTATGGGGACAGTTAAAATATCTTTCCAGAGTTTTCCCCTTTCAGAAATTATGTATGATTTGCCAGAAATCCGTAAAAGTGATTGTCTCATCTTGCACTGTGATAAAATGTAAGTAATATGTCACACACACACACACACACACACACACACACACACACACACACACACACACACACATATATATATATATATATATATATATATATATGTATGTATATATATATATATATATATATATATATATATATATATATATGTATATATATATATATATATATATATATATATATATATATATATATATATATATATATATATATTTGCTACGCACACCCTCTGCCCTGCAGAACCCCGTGCAATAGGAAACTGAGCACTGACCAAAACTAACCAAGATTTTGGCCACCGCTTACTTGCTTCAAATTTAGGGAACACATCAGCTGATGCAGAGTTGATGAACTTTTCACAGACAAGTAAGTCTCTAAAATATAAATATATGAGAACACAACATGACATGAGAATATTGCTTGTAAAACAACGTGTTTTAGCTCTGTTTGTCGGCTACAGAAGCACATTTATAAACAGAAACGTGAAGTTCCCATTTTAAAAAAAACGGAAGGAGTGTGATATGCTTGTCAGCCACTAGATGGTGCCATCGGATAAGAGAAATACTCTGGAAAGAAGCCAGTCAACCTAACATACATGTTTTTGGTCTGCCGAAGGAATCCGGAGCACCTGGGGAAACCCGCACATGCATGAGGAGAACACGCTAACTAAACCTGAAAGACTGCAGCGGGAATTCAAACCTGCAACCTACTTGCTTCTTAGATATTTGATCAACAAGATGAGTTTGTGTTTATTTGTTTAATAAATGCACCAAAGTTTGAGTGATTCCCACTGAAAGTTTGTCTTTTATGCATTTTTGTATCACCAATCCCTAACAACCAGTGAGCTGCTGGTATAAGGTCATCATTAACTTAATGAAAATAATTTACTCAGCATTAATAACCAGTAAAGCTGATTAAGGTTGCATGTGCACAACTAATGTTTGATTGCTGAGAGTTTGATTAAAATCCATTTTAATGAGATGTTCATCTATCAGACAAAGTGTACTGACTCTTGATGCTAAGGTTTTAGAAGAGGGATTGCATGATCTGTTCATGCTCAGAATATTTGGTTTGGAAGACTTTCACCTTGTAGCGCACCAAAAAAAAAGGCTAACACCTGTAAACTTGACTGGCTGGCAACTATTTTTGTCTTGGTTAAGTAGCACCAGCAGATCTGTTGTAAATACAATCAATCACTCTGAATTTCATACAGAGACTAAATATGAAAATAGCATTCTGCATTCTACTTCCTGCATTAGCCGCTGAATGAAAATAGAAATCAAATGAAACTAGGGTCAGAAAGTAAAACAGAAAGATCTATGAACTGTGAAATTTCTATTCATGGACTCACTGAACTTTGCTTGCAAGTGGGGAGGGCTGAGAGGTGAGCGTCTTGGCTAGTAGAAGCTAATTATTAGCATTAGCAACTCCAAAGCATGGCGGGAACACGTTTTGGCTTGTGTTCTTTGTGAAGATAAAATGTCAATGTTGCATTTTTTTTTCCAAGAGAAAAGAGCGAACAAAGGCAGTGTAAGAGTTGCATTGCTGTTAGCGAATCAGAGGCCAGGAATTTGCATACCATGAATTTAAATGAGCAAGACTCCAAATCCTGCCGTTTTCCAACTAACTTCCTAACTACTTCCTGTAGCAGGAGCACCAAAGCATTCATTCAAACTAGAGACTGCAGCAGATTTATTGAAATAACGAGTGCATGACTCGTATAAATCCATGAAGAGTTTGATGAGTTTTCTTGTTAAAGTAGAGAGACAGGTTGTAACGGGCAGCAAGGAAAGGTTTATTAAACTGGAGTCAGGGGAGGTAATCCAGGAACACAGCTTGAATCCAGGACGCTGAAAGAGTTAACGCACCAATTCTAAATGCAGAGATGTTGTGGATTAACAGGGAATGGTCAAACACAGGAAGGAAAAGGAGGATTAGGTGAGAGTTGGCGGTCAGGGATCAGTGTAGGTCAATGTCTAGGTAGCTGTAGAGGTCAGTCATGCATAAGGCTGGGTTAGAGCAATTCTGAGCCATAGTCGGCAACTTGAAAACAATTGTCTGTCCCCTTTTTGCAACAAAACTCTGCCATGAGCTTCTCTAATCCATGCAAATCAGCATCAACCCCTGGAAATTCTAGCAGTCGCTACTTCCACCTTAAAGTATTTTCTGAAACATGGACTCTTCTTGTTTATGAGTGTCTCCTCCTTGGTGACTGTAACGATTCGATTAGGGGCATGAAGGGTGGCAGTGGATGGTGGAGGTGGGGGGGTGGGTGGGGGGTGGGGGGGTAATGTCCTCCACATAAATTGACCTCTGTGCAAAAAGTGTCCAGAATGTTCTGCACAATCACGGTAGATTTGATTAAGACACTGAACTCCCCGTTAGGCTTGGTGAAACTCACTTTAGATAAAAGTTGAGTCAGACCCAAAGACATCCTTAATAACAAGTGCTGGCTGTGCTGATCCGGGGGAACACAGATGTTCGCCTGGTGTCTCCAAGGAAAGTCGGACAAACAGCAGTGGGTGGAGAGGAGCTGCTTTTTAAAGATAGCAGCTGGTTTCAAGAGCAATCCTGACCTTGACAACTCCTTGTGGCTTGTTTGCATACCCTTATTAGTCCAAAGATGGGCTACAGGAAGTCACTTTTATTTAAATATTTAAGCAACCTTTATTTTGTGTTTAATAAAGCTCACAGATTTGAGTTTAAAAGTGAAACAGTGAGCTGAAAGTGTGTCACCATTGTCTCTGAGGCCCAACTGTGTGACAGAACTGTTAATGAGCTGTGTCTGTATTTATGCACCTCGTCCAATGAGCTGCCTTCGTTCTGTCAAACTGAATTTGAGCCCCAGCCAAGACGAGTGCTTGTTATCATGGAAAGACAAATTCATCAAGTGTTAATTTGGTTTGAAGGGATGGTTCAAGACAGTTTCAGTCCCCTCTCGGTGTGTGGATCACATGAGGATCTGGAGGATGTGACTCTGTAGTGAGGGAGCGCCACCCTGTGGTATGATGTGATTATTACAACTCAAATGTATGCACACTGCAGGTAATAAATGCAAGGAAGCTGTTTGAACTTGATTTACTTGGAACTGACATCACATAATGAGAGAAAATGTGAAAATCATTGTACAAATGGAGACAATAGTTTTATGTTGGTGCCAATTATAACAAGTAAGAATTGGTCAATAGTATTGATCATTGATATTTAACTGTAATTTTTATGTTTTACATTCTAGGTTAATAATAGAATATAATGTAATGTAATACATTATATTATTACATTATATTATATTATAATATATTTTATTTTAATATAATATAAAATATTATAACGTAACATATAATATAATATGAATATATAATATAGAATAATGTAACATAATATAATGTAATGTAAGTAATATAATATAACATATATTGTAATGTAATATTATTTTATGTCCATGGAAAATGCCCCCCCCCCCCCCCCCCCCCCCCCCACAATGCCCCGTTGTCTTTAATAGACAGAAGTGAGTGTGCCGTGCACAGTCACCACCAGTCCCTCCGACCACCACCAGCAGGCAAGGTGGGTTAAGTATCTTGCCCAAGGACACAACGACACCGAAAGACTGAGCTGGGCTCAAACCTGCAACCTTCCGATTATGGGACAAGCACCTAACTCCTGTGCCACAGTTGCCCCAATCTGGAAGCTTCTGGCCATTAGGGCTAAAGAACAGATCACCAGGAAGTTAAGGGGGAATTTGAGCAGCCACATTTTGGAGAGTGGCTCGTGAACTTAAGGAGCGTGATTTCAGTTGAGATGAACAATAAGTTACGTCTAAGCTGAAACAAAGTCTGTGACAGCGAGATATCACCATCATGTAAAGCACAGCAGGCGCCACATTACCCCAACAGGCTGACCACCTATGAATGACCAAAGCCTCCCTGATGCCGCCTCCTCTTTGTGGCAAAATGGCGCTAGTTATTTTTAAACAGGCCACTGAGGCTCACCGTACATAAGCAAAAATCACAGTGGGCTTTGTGGATATTTTAGCTGAAACAGCAACAGGCAAATGAATCAGTTTTCAATTCTACAACAATACAATTTGAAATCATAACAAAAAAACTGTTATAAATTGTGTCATGTTTGTGTTGCTCAAATCTGAGGTATATGTGTTGGATGCACACTTTTGAAAAAACTGGTTAAAACTAGAAAAAGGAAAGTGTGTGGAGCAAAAATGGGTCAATAAGGACAAGATTATGTCTAAAAATTAATGCCTGATTTAAAATATTTGCCTTTATTTAGAACTATTTGGTGTTTAGATCATATAATTCCTGTTATTTAAGGTTTAAAAAAGCAGTGAAATATTTTGGTTAGCAAAATAAATGACAGTTTTATGTTACTAATCAGAAGAACTATTCAGTTTATCCATCATATGGAGGTTACTTTAAAAAACCATCCTCCCTTTGTAATCCCACAGACGCTGATCCACATTTGTCTTCAGCGCCTATTTAAGTTATGTCAGAGAATTTACAGCCTCGTTAATCTCACATTTAGCAGCCAGAATAAGAAATGGAGTGAAATCAATCATCCTCTTCTTTCTCTTTTTCCGGCCTTTTGGTTGAAACCATTCACTGCTTTGGCCCCTCGTAGCTCCATTACATCCAGGAGACATTATTTTATTGGATTTTTCTAACCCCTCGATACCCTGTGTGGTTTGCATTATCCCTGCTGAGTGGATGAGCGGCCGCGGCTCTGATAGCGTCAGAGCTGAATTAGATTTGGCAGGCATGAATGCTTGTGTGAATACCAATCGCAACTAGTTCAACATTTGAATACTTCTTAATGTGATTCTTTGCACTCCACTGACCCCGGCAGATGGTGAGAGAGGAAAGGAAGAAGAAGAAGAGAGACAGAGAGAGAGAGAGAGAGAGAGAGAGAGAGAGAGAGAGAGAGAGAGAGAGAGAGAGAGAGAGAGAGAGAGAGAGAGAGAGAGAGAGAGAGAGAGACGCTAAGTGGAAACAGGAAGCAAGATGAAAAGAATCATCTAGACTGCAGCTTAGATATAAACCTAATGAGGTTTTATCTGTAGGAATGTTTAGCATCATGTGGGTTCAGTTAACAGCAGACGATCCCAATAAACTATGAAACACATTTATGTATATAGATCAGTTAGTGCAGGTGTGGTTCGTCTGCAGTGAGTCGCTTAGTTCTTTTTGGAATTGATGTAACATTCTAATCAGCTGAATTCTCAAACACACACACACACATTGTGTGTGTATAAATTATTATAAAAGCTGTCATTAAAAATCCTCGCTGCTTTCTTCAGTTTTTTAAGCAAAAGACAAGAACAACACAGAGAAAGCATGATGGATTTATTTCTTATTTATATGTCTGAATCCTGCTGATGTGTAATGCTGTATCTTTTCCACTAGAGGGCAGAATTTCCCTTTCTATTTTCTTTTGAGGCTTCTTAAAACTCCTTGCAGCGCCATTTCCAGTGGTTTAAACTCACACTGGAGGGTTTTAAAGAGTATGTTATAGCAGCACGTTTGTAGCGCCTGTTGTTGTCCACGTGCTAATGGTGCTAACACTTTCTGTGTGACATCTAGACTGTCATTAAAGGAGGATCATCACAAGGATGCACAGATAGAGAAACAAACCTCAATGAAGCAGAGGATCATGGGAGTATCAGAGTGTTTTTATCTCCCTGAGTGGGACGGGCTGCAGCTGTGACAAATCTGAACAAACACAGGCTCTGTAGGCACGATGTGAGCAAACGGCTGCAGCGGTTGATGCGTTTGTGATTACTCTGTGCCAGAAGCTGTGGCTGTCAAAAGAGCTCAGAGAGGCTCTGAGTCACAGGCCAATGTGATGTGAAGGCTCAGGCAGCTTACATCTATCATGGAGAAAATCTGCTCCCAAGGGCATCGCCCACTTCCCTTCATCTCCCCCAAATATGACGCTCATTCTTTAAAAAAGGCTTTAACTCAGCCAGGGATGTTCGAGCATGTCAAACACTTCAGATTAGACTCAGGTTGGTGTCAATTCAACAGAGATCTTTATGACTCGGTTTCAATCCGTCGTAGGGCTGAGCAATGAATCGGACACTTACTGTTATCAAAATGTCTAACTCTAACTGATATCCTTTTTCCCACATGTCAATAAATTGGGTAATAAAAAATGAAAAGATGTGTGTGAGTTGGCAACAATTCACGTCCCTTTAAGAAGATGAATCACCTCGAGTCACATGACAACGTTATTCAAAGCAATTCACATAACAGCCCCATCCAGTGGACAACTTTTGTTTTTGCACAAACATGTAGTTATCGTTATCGAGGCTAACTCCTCAATTTACAGTGATTTTGATTTTAGGCCATATCACCCAGCCCTAATCCATCGTACAGTTCAGTTATGCGTAATTACTTCAATCGTTTCTGCATAACATGTTATTTCAAGTTATTTTAATTTGACATTTACTGACATTCAACACAAATGATGTTTTTGTGTTTTTATTTGCATTTGGATCGGTACAGTTCATAAACTACAGTACGCATTGTTCAAACCTAGAGTCATTTATTCGACCTTGAATTCGACTTTGAATATAAATTCATTAAAATTCTATTTTTGATTCATGAAAAGTTTCTTTAAATTGTAAAAAAGTACAAGAGAGTAATTTTTTTCTGTGGATTATTTTTTTAGCTTATGCTGTCTTAACTTAGAATAGACTGTTCATGATTAAATTTACATTTATTAAAGTCAATATCTGATCAGGTAAACCTTCATCCTACTTATGAAAATAAATTTGTAGGTCATTTTAGTGTTTCATTCACATTTGCACAACATTAGAACCAGTGTTGTTTAGAAATGAGTAGAATTTTACAAACATGGATCAAATGATTCTATTCAGAAACTTTGTGAGCTATGAAACTTGAATGTGAAAATGTAATATGTCATTAATTTTAAATTGGACTGTTATAATGTGGTGTCTGTCAGTCGATATATTAATACATTGGCCAGATGATATATAGGGCTGCTAGATCAGTGGGCTCATATATAGGTCCGTTGATATATCGGGCCAATATTTATCATTTTTTATATATTGGCTTCGACCAATTTACCTCTTTAGCATTTAAAAACAAGCACATCCATGGGCAGCCTGGTGCTGCTGCCATATTTAAATGTATGTTGACACTGCTGAAAAACACCTGCTTAATAAATACTCTGTCTGTCAACTGACAATTATTTTTATTCACCTGTTTTCTATTTAATACTTGGTAAGTATGATGATCGGTTTGATTCAATTTGGTTTAATGTTTCTTTTTAAAACTGAGCAGTGCACAAAATGAAGATTTGACATCTGGTTAAATTCTGAGTTGAAAAACTAATTCAGATCTAGAAAGTTTTGAATCCGTTGTTGTTATTAGGGACATATTAGCATGCAAATATGATGGCAAACATCTCGATGTATACCATATTTTCCGGAGTATAAGTCGCACCAGCCATAATGAAGAAGAAAAAAACATTTATAAGTCGCACTGGACTATAAGTCGCATTTTGGGGGGAAATTTTATTATTTTTCTTACAAAATCTGAGACCAAGCATTTCCCATTGCAAGACAAGTACCGATTACAATGACAGAATAAACAACGCGGCGCAACGGCGCGCCACAGTCTCCAGCAGAGGATGGCAGTGTTTGAAACCCTCCCAGCGGGACAGGGGAGCTCATTCCTGGTCCGGGGTTGGTCCGCAGCAGCGTGCCACAGGCTGCAGCAGGTGACGGCGGGGCAGAGGAGCTGAAACCTGGGCTGGATCCAGTGCGCAACGGCGCGCAACAGGCTCCAGCGGGTGATGGCTGCACGTTTTTTATTCCCAGCGGGACAGGGGAGCTCATTCCTGGTCCGGGGCTGGTCCGTGCGGTATAGCCTACATAATTTGGTATATAAGTTGCTGCGGAGTATAAGTTGCAGGACCGGCCAGACTATGAAAAAAAGTGTGACTTGTAGTCCAGAAAAAAACGGTAGGCTATGAAAATCCGCCTTAAAAAATTGGCTGCACTATCCATCATCGGCTGACCATGACCTGTATAAATCAGCATCGGTATCAGCAATAGAAAACCGCATATCAGTCGATTTTTTTAACCAGTTAGAAAAATAAAAAAAATTTAAAAAGCCCTACGTGTTTGAATTTTCCTCAAAGGATATATATATATATATTTTTTTTAATTGAATAAAAATGTATTTCTTTTTTATAGAATAATCTATGGTAGTGTTGCAACCTAAGCAGGTCAAAGAGGGTCCAGGTGGAAAAAGCAGATTTGCTTTCTATCCTAATCAGAAGCTAACTTCAGCACGTTGTTCTGTCAGTGTTGTATTGAACTATCGTGGACAGCAGATGTCCTCACCACACTTATAAACACAGACATATTCCAACCTGTCTGAATTCAACATGACTTTCCAATGTATTATAAATTAAAACAAGAATAATCACTTTAACCAAAGCTTGACATTTACCACTAATGACCTTTAGTCCAGTGCATGAATGTGTAATCATGGTAAATGGTAAATGGCCTGTATTTGATATAGCGCCTTCTAGAGTTCTTGAAACCCCCCAAGGCGCTTTACAACACAATCAGTCATTCACCCATTCACACACACATTCACACACTGGTGGGGATGAACTACGATAATAGCCACAGCTGCCCTGGGGCGCAGTGACAGAGGCGAGGCTGCCGAGCACTGGCGCCACCGGTCCCTCCGACCACCACCAGCAGGCAACGTGGGTTAAGTGCCTTGCTCAAGGACACAACGACAGCAACAGACTGAGCGGGGCTCGAACCTGCAACCTTCCGATTACGGGGCGAGCACTTAACTCCTGTGCCACCGTCGCCCCAACGGTAAATAAATCTCCAGTGATTTATTGGATTTGGTCATGTTCACAGAATCCATGCTGTGGGAATTCCATCTTTCTGAGCTTTAAAGCTGAAAAATTAGCAGGACGATTTCTCTTTCAGGTGCATGTAGAGACAGAAACAGTTTTATAGGGGAGCTGTATTGATTGGATCCTTGCTACTTCCTTGGCTTTTTCAGTTGTTTGCTTCTGCTACACATTTATTTTTTAAAGAAGAAAAAATGATTGATATTCTATCCACACTGCACTAATGCAATATAGTGGAATAAATTACACAAAATTCATTCTGATTCACTATATTTGTCTCCTTAGCAACACAAATCCACCTTTGCAAGTAAGATGAGATATGCCTTTTCTGTGGTGCACCCAGAGGAGGGAATGAAATATTATTTTTGTCCCAGTGACATTGTTTGGGTAGGATAATAATCAGACTGGTCTTACAACAATTGATGGTGTGAAATGATAAATAATAACACATTACTGCAGCAGCAGGACATCAACACCAACAGAAACAGGAGTTCTGGGAGCGGCATACTTCCAGACCTTGAGCAATACATGAATGTTTTATTAAATCACCTCTAGCAGAATATTCGTTTAATCTGTGAAAAAAATAAATTAAAAAAATATTATATATATATATATATATATATATAATAGTGACCATCTTATTTTTTTATTCATGTCTTAATCAGGAAAAATTACCAATGTGTATATACAAAGTGGGTGGGTCTTAATCTGTATGCGAGAACCTGCCACTAGAGGGCAGTTGTTTTGTTTTTGAGTTGATTTTTGTTTGTTTGTGGTACATCCATTAGGTAAGTCCTTACATGATCTTGAAGTCCTTGAAACCATTTAAGTTATAATTAGAAATTATCACGTTTTGAAATTGGTTATAACAGGAAAACATTTACTTCTATGAGAAAAGGAACTGAAATACTAACAACACACGACCAAAAACAAAGTTACTACCAGAAAACACGTAAATGCAGCTTGCTTGATCATAAACAGGATGACAAATGCATTCTAACAACAAAATAATCATGTCAAGTGATTGAAGATGGTAGCAGGACACAGCATGCAGTGCCGCTGTCCATGGTACTGAAAGTAAACATCTCGATTACCTGTGTAATAGGATGATTTGAAAACAAATGTGTTGTATTATTCAAAAGAAAGATCAGTAAACGTTTGAGAAAACCCAATATTAGCTAAAAGTTAACTATTTGGGGGCTTTTTTAGGGAGATCTTTTCTGGAACGCCGAGTTCTGGAACACTTCCCTCACAAGTTAATTACTAGCCATGGATTAAATATCTTGTTCTCACAAATTAATACATTGTGGCCACAGATTAGTAATTCATGACCACAATTTATTTGTTTTTTCTTAATGTCGCTAGACTAGGCATTGTGGATTTCTATGTAATTGTAGCAAATTAAAGTTTTAAAAAGTGAAGATTGCATGGACTGCTGCAGCTGTTATTGGCTCAAGTCCTTAATGGATATAAACATTCATTTTCCAATAAGAAGGCTCTTTGGAAAGTGTCTTCTTTATAACAGAAGCTGCATGGTGGCGCAGTGGTTAGCACTGTTGCCTCGCAGCACGAAGGTTGCAGGTTCGAAACTCGGCTCGGCTACGGCCTTTCTGCGTGGAGTTGCGTGTTCCCCCCATGCATGCGTGGGTTTCCTCCGGGTACTCCGGTTTCCCCCACAGATCACAACATGCCCTATAAGTTATGAATTGTAAGTCGCTTTGGATAAAAGCGTCTGCTAAATGAATAAACATAAACATAACATTTACAATAAAGCACCCATCAAATGGGTGAAATATCCCCAACATGAGTGGGGAAACAGTGACTTGGACACTTATTCCAACACAACACCATGCTCAAAACAACCGCTGCCCAAGGATCAAAATAAAACTACAGTTTTTGCTTTTATTTAGACGTGGCATTTCCCGGCTTCTGTACAGCATCTTTTTTTTCTGGTTACTTACCCAAATATAAACAATGTGAATGGTACCGTCCGTATGGTGGAGACAGCACCCCCCGGTCTCCACCGTCTATAAGAATGGTACGGTCCTAACTCCACAAGCGCCTCTGAGAAGCTAATTTACTGTATTTCCAGCTCTGAACGTGTCGAAGCTCCGAATCTCTCCGTGTCGCCCGGTGTCCGTGAACGAGCGCCAAGCTGGACCGGTACATTATGACCATGTACAAGGGGAAGCGTCGCAACCATCGCTGTAAGTTTGCTCTGCTTCTTCAGCGGCTCGGTGACACACTGAGGACATTTTCTGTCTCCGGCTTGGAAGACAGTTTCGACATACCAATCCGCGGAGGTGTTCAAGTTGTGGAAAAAGCAGGGCTTGTTTTAATTGCATAACCTTTTTAGGGCAAAAACTAACAGGAAATCATCTTGAATAAAGTATATTTCTTAATTAAATTATTGTATTAGTGATTTATTGACACTTTCTCTTATGAATGTAATGAAAAGCAACAGCTTCTATTTTTTTCTAATGGGAACCTAAAAAATGCACGAGAGCTTTTATTTTGTAGGCAATAGTTAATTATAAAAGCTACTTAAAATACCGAATAACAGGGTTTGGTGTCAAAATGATCTTATAGTGTACTTTTTTTTAAATGAAGCATGCCCAAAAATCTAATAAAAAAGATAAAATCATCATGAAGCAGCTTTTTGTAAATAAATCAGTTGACATAATCATTTCATTTGACAATAATAAACAGATTAAAACTGTTTTAGTAACACAAAAAAAGACTTTCTTCTTAGTACAATGTGTTAAATCATTATTTTGCAGTCATTTCATGCAGCTTAAACCTGATAATTGTTTAAAGTTGCTGCTCTGTGGCGTGTTTGCTTCTGCTGAAATCTTTCCCCAACAAAGGGAATCGAATCACATCCTGCAGAGCATCTGCAGAAATAGATGCTGCTGCACATCTTTCAGGATTTGCAGCTCCATGTGTACAGATTTGTACAAAACATTGAACACTAGAGTCAAGAGGCAGAGCATAGCAGGCAAAGAAACCCAGATGTTTCCAAACAGAGGAGCAAAGTAGATATTAAAAAGGCAGTGGGTCCGTGTGTGGGCTCCAATTAATGCTGGGCTTGTTTAAAGGATTGTTCTTTGCTTCTTCTAGCAGCTGTTTCAGGGCACAGGGACTTCAGATGAGCTGCCGTGGACTGAAACAGGGAATAGTTCTGTTCTGTGTGCTGCTGTGGTTGCCCAGTTTCATTTTTGTTAATGAATGTCAGAAAAATGGTTCCAAATTAGAGACGTAACCATAGAAAGGGCTATTGTAAATATTTCAGTTAATGATATAATCACTATACTTTTAAAATGTATAAAAAGTATCTTACAAAGTAAAGTGTAATAATAATAATAATTAATAATAATACCGTAATGGTTATTATTATAACAGTATTATCTTCCCTGATTTGTTGGTAATTCTTAATAAGTTTTTCAGCACCTGCTGAATTAATAAATCACCTGATTATAGTCTGCAGGATGCAAACATGATGCATGCAGCATCATGTCTGTTGTGTCTTATAAGCAGACAATAGGCCAATAATTACTGCAGTGACATTTGCCTAGGGTTTCTATTGTGTGCATGCATGGGGGGTAGGGGTGTTTTGTCTCTGTTTGGTGCAATTGATGCTTGTTGGAACGAGTAAAGACGGTAGTTGGACATGCTGAAACAAATAGTCTTAGCTAATCTATCCAGTATATGAACACTCCTAATTCTGAATGTGAAGAATATTTTATAGAAAGATTATTTTATGGACCACAGAAGGGAAAATGTGCATTGTAGCATGCAGCCAACTTCTTTTGTTCCATATCTTTCTCTTCACATGGACTTTTATTTTGCACTTTGTGCATATGGAGAGACTTTATTCTGAAAGAACCTTCTTTATACACTTAAATAAAATTTAAAATACATTCTTGCCATAGGGTGATCATAGAATACAGTAATAATCAGTATGGATGTAAGAGCATCAAGATATTTCATGTTGTGGTACAGAAGTGATATTTAAAAGCAGCGTATACATTTTTGTGGATAATTTACTCGCAAACATTTACTGTTTCTTTTGTCTGGTGCAATTCTAACTCTGATTTCTAGATGGCAGCACTTTTTACTGCCTTCATTCTGATGGAACAAGATCTTGCAATAACACTGGAAGCATCTGGCCTGAGTTTTCTTATTAAATTCAGTCTTAAGAAGGGGTTTATAATCCCTTATATCATATTGTCTCCCCTGTTTTATGAGAAGTACCGTATTGCCAGAATATACACCCCTATTGTCCGTGCAGCAGTGTCCATTACATCCTGTAACTGTTTCATCTCTACTCAAAAGGTATCAGAGTTGGTGTCGGCGTGACTCCAACATTAGGAGATGAAGCTCATGCAACGCGGTCCTCATTGTGTCCATTTGCAGAAACGTCAAAAACGGCAATTTCATGAGCTCAGAGTGTTGAAGGGCGAGCAATGTCAAGCTGGGTGAGATGATCAAACATCCCAGAGCACTGCCGTAGCTGATGAATAGAAATGTGCTGTTAGTGGGGGTTTTCTAAGAGACCAATTCTCTTCACATACTTTGGATTCAGCTGATCTTTATTTATTCAGTAGCATCAGTTGTTTTGATTTGAGTTTATTGATTGCAAATTATCATTATTTGATTGTTTTGGGTTAAAATTGTGACATTTATATCAAAAGGCTTAAAATGTAATCCTCGGAACTTGATGCCCATTGTGCTCTTTAATATTACTGTTAGATCTGTGGGACATCAGACACAACTGAGGGTTTGCCATGGTTTGAAGAACTGCTGAATGCAATCAAGAACTCATAATTTCCCAACCGCAATATTTCATTAGGGTATACAGTATTAGTCTATAGTAGGGCTGGGACGATGAACAATAAATCAATTAATCGTACGACTGATTAAAATTAACTCAAAAAATGTTCCAGCCTCAATAAATCGAGGTTAAAAAAATGTACAACTCTATTATTATTGTTGTTTATTATCATAATTGAAGTGCAGTTTTGGTTGTTGAAACTGGATAGGCCATTGTATTTATTGTTTTGGAAAGACAGGGTCTATTTTATTTTTGGTGCTAAATTTTGAACAGAGTGACAGTCCTTCATTATTTTATTAGCATTTATTTATTTTTATTTGTTTATTTAGAAGTTCTGATTCGTGACATACCAATGTTAAATAAAGGTTGAATTGTTGCATTGGGTGCACTTGCATTATTAGGATATATTAACATTCCATAAGTGGTTGTTTTGGTCTCGATAATATTGACAATAATATTGCTTAACATCAATAATTTATTGGACACTATGTCATCCAGCAAAATTTGTTATCGCCCCAAGCCTAGTCTATAGTAGAAGTGACTGTAATTTGTATGGTAATTGACAAATTAAGCTCATTTACTTTAAAAATTTGAGATTTTCTTTTGGACGACCATGACAGGACCTCATGTAGTGTTTACATTTAAAAAATAATGAAACTGGAGGAAAAAATTCAGTGACGAGCCTACAAATGCCCATCTGGTATATAATAGTATCGGAATGTCATACAATTAAGATAAAAGAAAGAAAAAAATCACTGGCCTGAAACAGGATCCTTCAGTTGAGTTTGGATGAGCAACCTCGTAAATAAATATCTTAACAACAACCTTTATAGGCAATTATTTACAGCAGAAGTTGTCTTTATGGAATGCCTAGGTTCACATTTTAAGGAGGCTGCAGGCACTGATTTGTGTCGGCAGGTGGCAGAGTTGTGCTGTTGAGTTGTGATTAAAACGTAAAATAGTACAAATGTGACAAAATCAACCTCTACCATGATAAAAACATTCATGCTTTTTTAGAATAAGAATCAAAATGATATTTTAACACCATTCATAGATTAGTTTAAGACACAAACCAATAAAACTTACTTTTTCACTTGATCCACCCACATGAAGAAATATTCCCTTTGAAAAGGTCCAAGCAGAAATTCAGGGAGCATAAAAATCTTTTATTTATTCATTTATTTATTTATTTATTTATTCATTTATTTTTTCTGGAGTGTTGTTATTTGGACAGTAATAGGGATGTCTCGATACAACTTTTTCACTTCCGATACAGATATTGCAGCCTTCAGCATTGACCGATACCGATATCAATCCGTTACAATGTCAGCACAAATCATGCATACTTTTACCTATTTCATAGTATGGAATGTATGAAAGGCTTGATCAAGTGATTTAACTCAGTCGGAGAACAAGAGCCAATAACAGTAAGTATGAAAAAATGACAACTGTTTTTAACCACTGGTTGCAAAAATGTGAACCTTAACGGACTGATTATGTCGGAGATTTTTCATGCGGTATAATCTAATATAGTGTTTTTGGGACGATATCGAATTACTTTCTATGTCGATAATGGAACGGGACATCCCTAGAAATGATTTTGTCGGCTCTCTGCAGAGTGTTTTTATGTGCTTGTGTTTATTAAAATTCACTGAGCCTGTAGAAATTAAAGATCAGAGTTTAACTGTTTCTTAAGCAGCCAAATCCAAGAAAATAACACCAAATAACCACTGACCAAGCTCCCGTTTAAAGATTACATTAGAACCTTCAATCAGCCAAAAAGAGCACACGTCACCCCTCTGTTCATTGAGCTCCACTGGCTACCACAGCATACCCTATAGGTTATAAATTGTAAGTCGCTTTGGATAAAAGCGTCTCCTAAATGAACAAACATAAACCGCTAGCAGCACGCATCAAATTCAAATTGCTAACACTAGCATACGAAGTCCGAGATGGTATGGCTCCCATCTACCTGAATCCTCTTGCAAAGGCTTATGTCCAGGCCCGGCCGCTCCGGTCATTACAGGATCGTCGGCTAGCAGTGCCTACACCATGCTCAGGACAATCCAGACTCTTCTCATGCATCGTTCCACAAATGTAGAAAGACCTACCAAGCACTACCAGAACAGTGGCTTTCTTTTCAATTTTCAAGAAACTCCTGAAGACCCTGCTCTTCAGAGAGCATCTTCTTAACTAGCACCCCTCCCTGCACCCGTCCCCCCTCTCTACTGTCCACTCCTTGTTCCCTACTCTCCATGACTGATGTCAATGTTGTTGTTGTTATTGTTGTTGTTAGCCTCAAGGGCAATATGCCGATTATCACTTGTAAGTCGCTTTGGACAAAAGCGCCTGCTAAATACATAAACATAAACATAAACCTGTGCATAGGAAAGCAGATGTTACCTAGTGGCTCAAGACTTTAAAAAGATGACTAACCAAGCCATCAGCTCTTCCAGCCTGGTTGTTTGTGTACTGTCTGGACTTCCGTCAGACTAATGCACCATGCCCAGAAAACCCTCCCATGTTCAGGAGAATGAATACAAATCAAGTTCAGCACAATCTGTGTTGGAACAGTTCTAATGAAGCTGTTCTACTTCTCTCCATGGAACCTGAAGATTGTCCTGTCTCTAATTCATTCCCAACGCTTGCACTGGATGCGTTTCACCATTTTAGTATATTTAGGACAGTTGCATCGACTCTCCTGTCCTTGCTGGAAATGTGATATTTTTTTATCCATCAGAGGAGACCCTGATGCGTTTCCCCTGTAAGTGATGAAATAATGTGACAGAGTTGTCACAAGATGATGCTTTCCAAAGAGTCTTCATCTCGCCTCCCAGAAGCATCATCAAGGATGTTGGCCTGATGTCAGGCGAAGGACGGATGAATCAAACATAAGGACGTGCATTCACTCAGATGTACAGAGAATAATACCAACACTCACAAGTGCATGACACCCTATTATCTACATCTCTCGGTGCAAAAAGCTTCAGGGCGAGATGATGCAAAATAACAGCTTTTGCAAACACGATAAAGCTGAATTATTACACCAACATGACCTTGTAAAAAACAAGAGATGGAGTCTGTAGCCTCCATGAACCAGTATAACTAAAGCTGAAATTAACATCCATCAAATGTTGGCAACGCAACATTTATTCCCTCCTTTGGCAGTTTTTCACAGACAGCTGTGTTAACAAAAACAGCATGGGATTTATATGTATACTGTATATAAATGTCAAATCTCAGTGTTTTCTAGGTATAATGAAAAAAGAAAAAGATGTTCAAGAGGGAATTAAAATACTGTTGCTAGAAAAACATGAGGATTTATGCTCTTGGTTTCACACCTAATTTTAGTGGTGGGAAAATTCAGCAGCCATAATGAGATTAACTGGGACTGCCGGGGCTGTTTCTCAGAGGAAAGACTTGTTTCGACTAACCGCTGGGTGTTTGCTTTCATGCCTCGCTCCCCATCACTAAGCTCCCCCACTGTGTCCAGTAGCCTGGATCAATCGTCTACTTGTAGAAGTACATCATTGTTCAGTTACATGAGACGTGATCTCAAACAGATGCTGTGCTTTTATCCGTTCTGAAGTGGCCGAGGATTATCAGCTGATCCCCCTCGGACTTTGGCCCATGCAGCTTCAGAGAAAGACTCACTGAGGCAGGGGACAAAGCTGGTTCATGAAGGAACGATGTTCTCATTTCCAGGGCTTAAACTAAGATTTTCATGAGCACTGGTTTTATCATGAAGTGGATGAATGGAACTGGGCCATTTCTTTAGGTTCTGGTTAATGTTGGTGGAGTCCAGCATTGAGACTAGGGTCTTGTGGGGTGCAAATCTTGCCGGAGTGGGCTTTTGTAAAGCTCCTGAGAGTTGGGATAAGCTGCACCGCGGGTCCCAAGATTATATAGGTTGGATAGAATACAGCAGTTAATTTAGGTTAGTCTAGTTTTGGCTAAATTTTTTGTATTCTTTGCCACTTAATCATTCCTGCCACAAAGTTTTTCAGCTGTTTGTCATCTGTTATCAGCCCAGCTGTTCTCACATAAGGCCTTTTCTAATGACACTACTCAGCCAGAAAAAGCTCGGTACAGTGTGAGTTAACACGGCTCACTTCTGTGTAGCATTTCGTGTCAGCTCCACAACAGTTGGTGCGCTCTTCATTGCATGCTGGGGATACCACTCACGACCTTTACTCGAGACAAAAATAGTGCGTGTTGATCAGTAAAACAGTGTGAGGTGATCTGTATGCCACGTAAAAAACACAACACAGCACAAAAAAGGCAGTGATCTACAGCTCAGGCAACAGGCAGAAAGCTCTAGCACAGTGGTTCCCAACCTTTTTCCCAAGGGACCCCATTTTTTACCAGTAAAATATTTGACGACCCCCTCCCATTCTCTCTTCCTGTACAAACATTAAGAAATGATAAAATTGTTCAAGCACATTTTAATATGCTTTGATTCAATAGATAACAGTAATAGTAGGCTCCAGTACAGAACAAAGTCATTAACAAATCCAAACAGAGCATAATGTGCTTGACAGTTTGTGTTACTTTTCTGAACACATTGTTTCTTGTAAACACTGATAAATCAATCATTCCTTTCAATAAACGTTTGACAGATAAAAAATACACTGAGCAAAATGTACTTAAATGTGTATATTACTGTTTATACTAGATTATTTACTGTAAACGCTGTGATTAATCAACTAGTCCTATCTTTAATGAACTTTTGACACTTGAAAATAAAACAGTGAGCTGAGCAAAATGTTCTTAAAAGTGTGTTACTTTCTCTGTACTAATTATTTCCTGTCTTAATATCAGTAAACTTTTCACTCATGAAAAAAATGTGAGCAAAATGTAGGCTATAAACAAGTAATAAATGAAGTTTTAACCCCTTAAAGTGGAGAGGCCCTGGCGACCCACTGAGAGGCTTTGGCGCCCCCTTGTGGGGGATGGGACCCCCAGGTTAGGAACCACTGCTCTAGAGCAACCAGTGTCTCCACCCACTAGCCAATCAATGATTGACAGTCGCTGATATTGTGTTTTTGGATCAGGTCAGCATGCTAGGAACCCAACAATGCAGGTACTGAAAATGTGAGATAAGGTTGATGGAGCATACCAAACTGTGCTATTGGAAAAGGTGGTCCAACCAAAACTACACCTGTCCAAGTCATGCGAGTGGTGCCATTGGAATACTCCTATTAGTAATGCGTTTACACCCTGGTTTCTAACAATCATAGTGGACATTACATCCTCCCTCTTTTGTCCATTTTCTTCAAGACTCTCGATTTACTGGTTAATCTACGTCCCAGCCCTCACCTATGGTCATGAGATTTGGGTGATGACAGAAAGAACAAGATTGTGGATACATGTGGTCGAAATGAGTTTCCTCCGCAGGGTGGCTGAGCTCAGTCATAGCGATAGGGCGAGGAGCTCGGTCATTTGGGAGGGACTTTGGAGAGGACCTTTATGACGCCATACAGTTTTGAAACCATTAGTTTCAAAAACAGTGATATTTGTCTCATCACTCCATAGTTCTTCATCTCTTTCAGCATGGGCCCTAGAAAATCCTAGGTGTGCTTTTTATGTGCATGGGCTGTAGGAGAGGCTTTCATCGTGAGCGATACCCATGGATGCCATTCCTCTGCAGTCACGGGAAACGATCACTCCAGTTTGGCTTTCTACTGCTTTAGCTAACTGTGGTGAACTTGCATGGCAATTTTCCTCAACCCTTTTCGTCAGAAGATGCTCCTGTCGAGATATTAACTTCCATGGATGGCCTGGTAACGTTCTGGTTGTTCTTCCATCTTTCTTGAGTTTTTGGATCACTTTTGTGACAGTATTTTAACAGATACGTAAAGCTTTGCTGATTCTCTTGTAGCCCTCACCTTTTCTGTGTAAAGAAATCATTTCCTTCCTCAGATTTTGTGACATTTCCCTTCCATGTGGAGCTGTTGCTGACAGTATGAAAAGGGAAGGGCTTTTCTTTGTTAAGTAATGCCCTGTCTGTTGGACACCTCTTAAACAAATCATTAGTCTCACCTGTGATTGAACGCCTGTTACTTTGAATTCTGTAGTCTTGTGGCTTTTCTCCTAAGACTATAATTGGGGTGTACTTATTTTTGCAACATGGGCTTGAATGGATTTGTTAGGGAAATCACTTTTATGTGTGTGAAAACGAACAGATCTCATTTGCAATCAATGGCCCACATTTGTGGGAGTATTTTATAGTATGGTATCCCATAGAAAATGTGGATTCTGAAAGGAAACTAAAGGGTTTCTGACTAATGCTGTGGGGATTTGCTTTGTCTTTTAACCTGAATGTTTGGTTTTAATCAGTCTGCACCCTTACAAATTGTGTAAGAAAACCAAGAAGAGAAAAAAAGCCACCTCAGACCTAGATCTTTCCGTCATTGTTGTAACTACAAATTTACTTTATATTCAGTCTATATAAAAGGCAGTACATTAAATTAATAACATCTAATTTAATCAGATGTCCAAACCCATTTTGATTTCAATCAGAAAATGCAGTGAACTGCATCGATTTATGTGTTCACCTAAAAACCTCCATTTGATGTTTGATTTTCAAAGGTTTCAGGTACAGCGCCTTTTGATTTGTAGATTGTCCTTTGTCTCACTTTTCTCTTTTCCGTGTTATTAGAGAACACCGGGCTTTCTCATTTCTAAAATCAAACAAGCAGCACTTAAAAAGACTCTAATTCAGTTTCAGGAGATTGTTAATGTTTGCTTGTCTAAATCAGGGTTTTGGCTACAGAATCTTGTGCCTTTGAGTGATTGCTGCACAGGCATAGGCAATGAAGAATAATGTGCAAGAGCTAAGTGAATGAAATGTGGGGTCTGAGTTGGAGAGGAGCAAGAATATCTTTGTTTACAAGAAAATACGTTTGGGCATCAATGCGATATCACATATGATTCCAAGTCCTTCAGAGATTTTGCTCGACATCTGCACCTGCATTATGGCCTTTATCTGTCCTTGGAAATCCTTTAGTGGAGCGAAGATGAAAGGCATATCTGGAGTTTTATGAGACCCACACCAGCCACTGCTGCTCTTGCAGGTCCTGAAGGTATGGCACTGGTTATTAAATGTGGCAATTTCTTTATCTCAGGCCTCCTGCCTTCCTCACAGACCAGTCCTGCTCCACAATTCAGCAAGGGAATCACGTCAAAGTCATCAAAGCGGAATCTTGGACAAAGATAAATTCCCCAGCTGTCTCTACTGCACGTCCATCACCGGCTCAGATCGACTCTTTCCTATTCTACTTCACCGTTGTTCTTGTCTACCCTGCCGAGGAACAATTTGCACAATTAGAGACTTTGTCCAATTTATTAACTAATTGGAGAGATAACGTCAGAGGCTTTCGTTTCATTAGGAGATGATTGGCAGCTCCTTCTATGTCCTGCTTCTTCTTCCTTTTCTTTTCTTTTCTTTCCTTGTTTATTTTTATTTTTTTACTGTTTATCTCATCAGACTGACAGTTGATGGTTGCTCAGAAGAGAAAAAATAAAAAAAGCATAATAGAAATGGACAAATGTGACATGGAGCTGCCTGCTATGGTCTGTGGGGAATTTGTTTCTTCCTCCGTTTTTGGGATGAGAAAAGAGCACATTTCTTATTTCTTGAAGGCACTTGCTGACACATCTCAGATGTTTATTGCAGTCAATCACGTGTGCCTCATGTCTGCAATGTGATGTGCAGCACAGAGGACACCAAAGCTTTTTAAGTGATCAGGAGGAGAAATGACTTTTTGTACCCTGATGTGTAATGTCAGAGAACGCCAACATTCCAAATCTGATTTTTAGGACATAGAAGAATGAAAATGTGTCATTGTTCCTTTGGGTTTAAAGAAAAATGAAGGAGTGAGACCATGGATCAATGGCTTCTTAATGATTTCACCTGGAACTTTGGCCATTGTTGCCTTAGGGAACAAATCAATACAACAAATTTAAAAAGCGGCCTTTTTTAATTTCAGCTTGTACACTGGGCATTATTTCCCTTACAGAGAAGTTGTTCTCTTCAATTTAAAAATTCTCTGAGTTTATGTTCTTTCTCTAAATTTCACAATAGCTGTACAGTATATTTAATTTTGAAATGAAATATATAGCTATTGTGTTCTTGCTAAAGCCCGGAACACACGGAAGTGCGGCGATGCGCCGCGAAGGGCCGTGGAACGACGAGTGCTTCTAATCGGCGCCCTTGTTAAGCTATGCTCTCGGTCAGCTGCAAAGCGCCACCACACAAACACTAGATTATTTACTGAACTATTTCGAAAAGAGCTGGACTACAAAACAGCAGCAGGATCAGCGCAGTTTCTGATTTAAACAAGCTGGGCAAACTGGTCTCACACACACACACACACACACACACACACACACACACACACACACACACGTGCCAGGAAACATTAAGGTTGACTGGGTTATGGGACAGGGTTCCTGTACTAGTTTTCACTCATCCTTGTGAGTGAGGTAGGTTTTTCTGAATGAAAATCAGCATTTCAGCATTATTACTACAAATACGGTTCCGCTTCTCATAAATGACTTGGGTAACTGCACTGAAGAGCCGTTCGCTGTCAACACTGGTGCAGGGTGCAGTTAAGTACTTATGTGCTACACAGGAAACAGCAGGGAAGCGGGTCTGGTTGGAACTCCAGTACTTGAAGGTGCACTCCTTCTTGAAAATGGTGGCTTCTCTCAGGTATGCATGCACCTAAAGAGAGACAAATGTACAAAACAGAAACAGAACTGTGTTAGCTATTCTCAAAGCACTCACAGTCCAATGTTTATTAGTTTCATATAAATTTTCACGTGAATTACCATACAGTCATTTTGTTACTACAATGTATTACTAACTCACCTGGGATGCCGTCTCCCCTGTAGCTGCTTGTTCATTAGGTTCATTCTCCTCAAGGATTTCTTGGTGCATGTCCTGCAGTTTTGGGCTTCCAGTTCGGGCTTTCTTTTTTGGGGGGTTCTGGTCCTCCTGGACTGGATCGTCTGCACTGGCACTTGCAACCTCACCTTGCTGATCTTCAAAGCCATTGGTCTTTTTCATTTGTTCCACAACTTTCAGAAGCATGTTGCGTGTTTCCTCCTTCTTGTCCATGTCAAAATAACGGTCTTTGTAACGAGCATCAACCATGGTCGCAATGGCGTAAAGGGGTTCTTTTTGCACATAACTGAAACGATCATTGATGGATTCCAGTAGAGTGCATTTGGCTGTTTTCACCCCTTTGTCATGTTCTTCATCACTTTTGGTAAGCAGCCAAGTCAGGGGCACCACACTGGGGATTACATTTGCAGCAGTGGCCATGGAGGAGCTGATGTCCCTGGTTAGCTGTTCAAAGGGTTCCAGTAGGCTGGTCATTTTCTCTAGAATTCCCCACTGAATTGCGGTTAATGTGACAGGGAGTTCACAATCAGCAGCATATGCACGTAAAGCCCTCTTCTGCTCCACCAGACTCTGCATCATATAAAAGGAGGAATTCCACCTGGTGGCAACATCCTGTTGCAGTTTTTTAACAGGCAAGTTTAGTTCATTTTGTATGTCTTCCAAACGACTGTGAGCTTGAGATGAGTGCTTCAAGTGTCCAACCACTTTCCTTCCCACAGCCAGAGCATCTGTGATGCTGAGTTGAGACAGGGCACCTCCGTTCACTACCAGCTGCAAAGTGTGTGCCATGCATGGCAGACTTTTCACACCAAACTCCATCGTAGCTTTAGCCGTGTTGCGTGCATTATCCCTCACATCAACATGCACTTTTGCCTTGGGGATTTTCCACTCGTCAAAAATCTTTTCAAAAGAAGCTGAGATCATTGCAGCTGTATGAGAACCACGGCACTCTTGGGAATTTAGTACAGCCTTTTTCAACACAAAGTCCTTATCCTTGACATTGTGCAGTCAAGCTTAGCATGCTAATCTGGCTAACACTTGAAGACCAGATATCTTTTGTGAAGCTGATGGACACAGCACCTGAAATTAGCTTCTCAATTTGACTGTGCACTGAATTGTACAACTCAGGCAAGCAGACATCCGTAAAATACTTACGACTGGGTATGGCAAAGCGTGGCTCAAGATACTCAACAAGTTTAGTAAATCCGGTGTCTTGCACAATTGAAAACGGCTGGTTTTCCAGTGCTATACACTCCATGATTTTCTGATTAATGGCTTTCGCTCTGGGGTGGTCCTTGTACTTTTGTTTTTTTATCGATCAGCTCATTAACGGTCAACTGGATGTTTTTTGGGGTTTTTTTTTGGGGGGGGGTCTGGCATGTTGTTTCTTTTTATCGTTTTACTGCAGAAACGTTGCTTGTAGCTCTGGATGATTCTTCTTGAGGTGGGCGATTAAATTCGACTTATTAAAAGAATCGTCTTGATTCCTCCTCACATAACCTCCGCTTTACAGTAATCACAAATGGCAATTTTATTGTCCAGAGACACATTGAAATAATTCCAAATCAAAGACATGCTGGCGAATCCTCTTCTCACATGCTACATGCTACACGTTATGCTGCAAGTAAAGACGCGGTTTGATGATGTAATCAAGTGTGCGCCGAGAGATGGTGAGTTCAGGTTTGGCTGGGAAATGCTGGAGCCACAGCATTTTAATACACTTTGTGCCAGATAAATTATAATATCATCAAAATTATACATCAGATTTTACATATTTTGACATTTTTAGTGAGAGGAGAAATAGCCGAAGGGTTTGATATATAATATGCATGGTTTGCATGCATGGTATGTAAAGTTGTGTTTGTGTCATTCAAAAACCAATACCAATATTTTCCGATATTACATTTCTATCCAAATATCGGCCAATAATATCGGTAAATCGATAATATCGGACATCCCTAAAAAGAACATGCAGTTCTACTAGAACAGCTCATGAATAGCATTTTATTGAGGAGTCATGAGTCTTTATGGAGAAAGCTCAACTGCTGCCTGTTTATTTTCAGTCTCAGGCCCACACACGCTCATAAATTGTCATTTTCTCAATTATAGCTTCAGTGCTTTACCGCGGCAGGTGTCCAAACTGGTCATTTGCAGCCACGGAAACCGACAAATTCAGACGTGTGTTGGTTGCTGGGTTTTCTCTAACGGCTGAAAGGAAACAAGGTAATCTGATAAGCAAATGACTGCATGCAGCGAGTGTGATTCATATCAAGGTTAGCCTTTTTTACTTGGTCTATTTATTTTTAATCGGGCAGCCTCGTTTAGATGCCAATCCTCCCCTTCATATAATAAAACCTGAAACAAGAACAAAAAAGTCTCGACATGAACAGGAAAGACGACACAATTAAAGTATGAGTCACTTGGAATAGGTCAAAAGCAGCTGCCATCATTTCTGTCATGGAGATGGGATTTTTAATAAATATGTAGGCTGAGCTAAAGCACAGTGGTGCTGAGGGGTTAAGAGTACACCCTGTAATCATTGGGTTTCCGGTTCAAACCCAGGCTCTGTCTGTGTCAGTTCTGTAGTAGCTTCGGCTAGCTTATCAGTGCATGTATGAATGGGTGAATGAATGATTGTAGTGTAATTCTATACAAGAGCTGGCCATAAAAAATGTAATGTTGGTTTATCTTGTTAAGAGCTTAAGATGTACCGATACCAGCCATGAGTATTTGGCCAATAGCACGGGTGTACTCCTCCAACAGGACCTGATTCGGGTGTTTCCATCTAGTTTGCTCACGAATGCTCAAAGCTGTAATAATGCACCATAAATTGAATACAAGCCACACATAAAGAAGAAGAAAAAAACTGCCAATGTACCACTTTGGGCTGAACACACCACTTATTTATAGCATTGATTTAAAGCTGCAATAGCAAATCTGCAAATTAAGTTGGCTTTTAAACACAAGCAAGGTCACGGATCACTCACCACTCCACTCGGGGAACTTCCCGCGATCTGCGTTCACCAGAAACCCGCATCGCCAGAGGAAACAACAGTGCGCTAAACACCAGTCGCCGTTCTTTAGGTCAAACATCTTTTGTCCGATGTTTGAGAACAAATGATGTTTTTCTATGCAGGACTCTGGTAGTTTGTCCCAGAGTTGAAGTAGCAGCCGGCTGTTTCTCCATTTCTGATATTATTGAGTAGAGAACCTCTCACACCAGTGGTGTTCTGTTGCTAAATATGTGAGCGGGTAATGAGAGGAGGACCCTAGTGCATGCGAAAGTGCGGCGGCATGGCTCGGCCAACAACTGGGGGGTTTTGGTCTGAGCCATGTTATTGGCAGAGGTTTTTAGAGAACTTTTTTTTTTTTTTATCTCTCCACAAGAAGGCAACAGAAGTAGCCGAAACTCAGTAGGAAGGTAAAAACAAGCTCTTCTTCTCTGTGTGTAGAGAACCAATAAAAAATTCAATCAGAATTTCAACACAGACTTAAATAAGATGTTATTATCAATGATTAGAGGCCGACCAATATACCAGTCTGATATATTAAATTTTTTCTATTTCGGCCATGGGCCCAAGTTATTTTTATAAACCAATTAAAAAAATAAATAAATCAGGTACCTGTGTAGCCAACTGCCTCCACTACTTAACTGAAGAAAGCACCCCAAAGGACCCCAACACACGTTATTTTTTCATTGAAATTTATTTTTTTATGTTTTGAGTTTGTTTTTCATTTGAAGTTCAATAAATAATAAGATATTTATTGACTTATTTAATTTATGTTGCACACAGTGAGTGTTCGGTTGTTTTTCACAGTCAGTGTGCTGTGAAAACATAGATATCGACCTTGAAAATTGGCTTTAGATGTCGCAACAAAATTATTTTAAAATCTGCATCGGCCTTAAAAAACTATATCAGTCAGCCTCTATCAATGATGCTGAGAACATTTTCATTAGTGGAAAGATCTGTTTGCTCTCTTCTTGTGTGTCGGTGAGTAGCACCACCGATGCAACAAGTCATGTTTTCATCCTGAGGAAAGGCCAGGTGTAATACATACCAAGCAGCCAGCAACTCAAACATAAACACTAATGTCAGGAGAAGTTTGCATGTTTTCTAGCTGGAAATAGAGTTTTTATTTTGAGTCTAACTAAAGACAGCAGTATTAAGGTTGGCTGACTATTGGTCACAGAAGAGTTAGGTACTCGTCGCCTCGTTCCGTCTGTCACAGTGATTGTGTGCTGGGAGACACACTATTCATATGTAAACAATTTCTAAGTAAATTTTAATGAGTGTAATGACATTTAATAGTACTTGTTTTGATACTCGGTATCTGAGTACTTAAATGTAGCAACTTTGTGTCCTTGGTTTTTAAAAATGTGTTATTGGTGCATCACTGTCATTGTTATTTTAAAGAATAATTGTATTTTGAGTACTCTGAAAGTGAAAGTGCTCAATGCTGAAGGGTTTAGTTGAAATGTTGATGGTGCAACTCAATACTGATGTAAGCCAAGTATTTTCAGACATCTGCGAATCACTGTTTCTTGGCTCACTGACTCACTCTTCGTCTGCCTCTCCTCTTTCGTGACCTTCTGTTGACTCCTGCTACCCGTTGCCTGTGAGCTCTTCTCTGAAGCCTCGGGCTATTAGCTGGTGTTCCCCTCTTTCTGTCTGGCAGAGGAAGAGAGATTGGAGGCTTTCAGAAAGGAACACAAAGCAACGGAGACAGAAAGACTGCAGTTGGATTTATTGTGGCTTCTGCAGGACTCGCAGGTTTTGTGCCTCATTCATATTCTTCCCAGAAATCTGAGATTTGTATTTGCATTCCCGCGCCACTCACTTTTGTTTGTGGGTTCTGTCAATTTTCACAGGAATAAGTCCTCATTTTCCACTGATTCCCTGCTCTATATTGCCATATGCTTCCGTTTATAACCTTGGCTTATTTAAAAACTCGGCTTCCATTTCTATGCGGTTCCACTTTTTCTTTCCTGCTGAAAAAAGAGGATTCACAAAGCTTTCGTTAGCGGCACAGGTGTCACACGGAAAGGGCCCCGCAGGTGATGCTCGACTCTGAAATGTCTCATAATGAGCTTCTTCAGTCTGAAGAGGCAAATGAAAAAAAATCTAGCGTGTGATGGATGGTGATTGGGGTTAGATATTGTCTTTTGTGAGCGCGAGGGGGAAGATGATAGAGCAAGCAGGGAGGAGACATTGAAGGATAGGATGAAGCTGAGGTTAGAGCAGGAAACATGAGGAAGGAGACAAAGATGTAAGGGAACAAATGAGACCAATAAAGCACATGGGCAGCTTCCTTCAGGGAGTCACGGATCCTTGTTTTCCTGACAGAGGAACACAAGTCTGTCTGCAGTGATTACTTATGCTTCATGCCTGGGTCTTCCTACTGCAGTTTACCTCCTTGTTTCCCAACCAGTAACGATGCTGCCTTAAAAATGCATTCATACAGAGGTTATGCCTCTGCCTATATCTACAGAAAAACAGACACCTTCTCTTCGTGAGATATGGAAAATGGAAACTCACTCAGTAATAACTTGAAATCCTGATATTGCAGCTAAATTCACATTGTATCATATAGATGCAAGTTTGAATGCTCATCTTTGTTTTCCACTGACTGCAAGAAACCTTTGTGATCTGTTCGCCGGCACAGACAGCTCCACCTCATCCGCTCCAGGCCCTGCTGCAAACAGAGCTAGAAAACAAGTCAGTGGTGCAAAGTGTCAGTGTAAAGAAAAAGAAATGATGTGAAGTAAAGAATAAGAACACAGTCTTGTCCTTTATTCAGTCATACCCACACAGATTAGTTTATTTCGGAGCTGCAGTAAAGCAAAGCGGTATTTTGTAATTAGTTTCACTCGTCCTTACTTCTGTTTATCCACTAGTTGGCTATACTTTGTTTTTTTTTTAGGTAACAAAACCAGGAGGGAAGTTAGATACCTGTTTCTCATGAGGCACTGGTGGATAGGGTTGGGCATCAGGCATCGTTTGGAACCAGGAATAACTTTCTGTTTTTCCTGGAATCGTTCAATGATTTTATTTAGATTCCTAGTTTCGATTCCCAGGCTGACAACCAGAAGAATAATCTGCAGCGTTTCTCAGTGGAAAAACAACATGATCTGCAAATGCTGATCAACGCCTTTTAGAGCTGATCGCACCAGTTGTCATCGTTCCTACTCTGCAGCCTGCAGAGACCCCGAGAGCAGCATCACATCCCCCTCCCTTCCCTCACACTGCACAGGCGCGCAACAGCAAACATGTAAACAAACACGTCAGCCGAACTTGTGTTTCTGTACAAGCTGGTATACTGCCAAGGCCTACGATGTAACCAGAAACCTCCAAAGTTTCTGCTTCATCAGATTATTTTTGATGAGGAGAACCTGAGGCTCTACTGTGATCTTCATCCTAGTGATGGAGCTCTTCGCTTTAGCTCTGAGTTTTATCCTGCCCACCTTTATAGACGAAGCCCATTTCAGACCCTTGTATTGGGAATCTCAAAATTCCTGTTATGGTATAACACTCTTGACCATTTGTGGGGGTTCCAGCTGCACAGTGTTATGTTTGAGCATCAACGTCTCTAAATATGTGTGCACAACAGTGACATTACAAGTCTTACTACAATGTTAGTTTTTCCCGGAATCGGTCAGTTTTTTTTTTTTCCTAGTATGACGACCGGAAGAGGAATCTGCTGCTGATCTCCGTGAAAAATAAACGTGATCTGCAAATTGTGACCAACGCCTTTCAGAGCTGATTACACCAGCTGTCTGTGTGCAGCACCGAGTTCCCCCTACCCAGATATAAACAAACGCGTCTGCCGAACTTTTACTGTGTAATTTAAACTTTAATTCCTGCAGCGTAGAGGAAACTTGGTAAAATACGTCAACACGGTGGATTTAATAGAAGCTTTAAAGCACAAACTCTGGACGGTGTGAGGTGAGTTTGTCTCACTGCAGAAATAAAAACACACACTGAGTGTCAGCAGTCAGACGCAGCCGCTCACCAACACTCGTATGTGTGTGTGTGTGTGCGTTAGCGTCAGAAGGCTGAACAATAACCTGTAGAATAATTAAAGTCATGCTAGAGCAGCTTTCTCTGTGGTGGACCACACCAGCTTCTAGAATAATAATACTTATAATAATAACAATAATAATAATAATAATAATAATAATAATAATAAATGACACACAAAGTTGTGAACATTTTAATTTCCTTTCTGAACTATTTCTGTTTAGTTTTATTGTTTAAAACCTGTTAGTTTGTTACTGACAGCAGCTACATTTAAGTTTCACTTTCTGTTCTGACTGAATGCTGCTGCAGCATGGAGGTGTAGTTCTCAGTCATCCTGGACATGATCATCCTGAGAGTTTTAGCTGAAAACAGATGGACGTTTTTGGATATGTTGGAGACATTCAGCCTCTCATCCCAGAGGCTCCTTCCAGACTTTGGTTGTGGTCAGAAACAAACACACTGGTGGTGCTGCAAGTCTTTTTCTTTTTTTCTCCAAAACATGTTTTTGTCTAAATGAAGGTGATGTTGTTGTTCATAGAGTTAAAATTCATGTTGAAGTTAAGATAATTTAATCAAGTAGGACCTGTGGTTAGCTGGCTCATTTAAAACATGTCATGTTTTGAAAGAATCGGAATCGGGAATCGATAGGAAGCGGAATCGAAACGAGGAATTTGAAATGGAATCGGAATCAAAATCCAACAATGCCCAACCCTACTGAAGGCCCAGAATTGAAAAGCCCTGATCTATGTGATCTTGTGCACAGCCTCCACTTGAGGCAGACTCACCCTCAGCCTGGAGCAAGAATCATGGCTTCACACTTAGTAATCTGCTGAAGGTGCATGGCATGAAGATGTCAACACAAGGTTCCCAAACAAGACTATCATTTCTAGGGATGTAAGAATACATCGATACAGCAATATATCGTGATATTTTGTTTCCTCCAATAATATATCCATATTCAACAGCTGTGTATTGCATTTTTGGAAGAATTTACATGCAAACATTTGTGTACTTTCTTTTCCTTTGGTGCAATTCAAGCGCCAATTGCTGGCAGGCAGCAGTGTGCAACAGGTTTTGTTTCCCTCACTGAAATGTAAATCTCTGTTATGGTTCAGACACCTCATGTTAAACATGTTATGTATCAGTTTGGACTGTTTATTGAATTTTCACAACAATTAATTAAGTCTAAAAAATCGCAAATATTGTCTGGCTGAATGTATCGCAATATAGATATATTGTATCGTCTCTCGTATAGTGATACGTATCGAATTGCCAGAATTTCACCAATACACATCACTAATCATCTCCAAATTTTGGCCTTGAGAGCTCATTAAAGATCACCAAAAACCAGATCAGCAATGAGGTGCTTAGCTAAACTCTAACATTAAGAAAATGTGGAAATTGTTACAGAAAACTCAAAAGTTGCACCAGATTCACCCTGCCAGCTTCAGAGAGGACTGACTATTAAAACCTCACAGTAAAAACAACAGCTGTTGGTTTTCAGGTGAGACCGAGCTGAAACGATAAAAAGGGGTTTAGTCTGAGATGTGGTTTTTTTTTTTTTTTTCATTTTTAATGCTTGAGAATTTGGATGCCAATTATTTTCAGTGTGGCTGCTGTGCTCTAATTAAAGGTTTACTTGGGATGTGAGTAAACCTTCAGATTAATGAGCAAAACTGTATATTATTGTGTAAGTCGGCATTTTGGTCAGTCCTAACAAACTCAAGTGTGCAAACAGCTAAATGCGCTCATCTGCCCATGCCGCTCAGCTCAGAGCGGTGTGTTTCAGCTTGTCTGAGCAGTAAGTGTATACACACACACACACACACACACACACACACACCAGGGTTTAATCCCATTTCTCATGAGAGCAACCACTGGCTGAAAGAGGCAGGGGTTTGCCAGCAGCTTATTTTCAACCCAGTGCTCTTCCACTCCAAAGGATTGGAGAGCTTCCTCTTGTTCGGCATCAGAAGGACAGATGCATAAATTATTGAAACAAATGTTTGTAACTGGAGGCAAAAAAAGTTCTCCTGAGTCAGAAAGTGACAAAGTGATCAATGTCTTAACTCTTAGCCAGGACTCTTACACCAACTCGACAGCAATGTTTCTCTTCTCAGGTGCGCCCCGTTTATTAGTAGTATATTGCTTTTGGTCTTAAACTTCAGTTCTGTTGGTTAGAAAAGGGGCTCTTGAGTGCCTTGCTGCTTTAAAACATATTGTGTGTTTTCAGGGTTATAAAATGATGAGATTTTCTGCAGCCTTAGGTCGAACTACAGGAAAAGCATCATCTCAATGCCTGCTTCAAGTGTCTCAGTTTGAATTTTTTCACTTTAAACGGTGTACTTCTGCCATCCAAGATAAAATGCTTTTTACACCAATTTGGCAGATTGAGTGTATATCTTTATTATTTATAGTTTTTGTTTAACTTCTGTCATTTTTTTATTTATCTGATTGCTCAGATGATGAAAGGCTCACTCCATTAGCAGTAACTTCAGGTTGCTACCGTCTGGACACAGATATCTGCTGCTGAGTTGGAGGACCAACAGACTGTGGACTTTTTTTGTTCCTACTATGTGTGATACTTTTAATTGATTCCTTTTTTATGTAGCATGTATGTCACTTAAAACATGTTTTTAACAGTTGCTGGTGTGAAACCAAATTGCCCCGAGGGGATAATAAAGAATCTTGATCAAGGTTTAAAGCTGCCATGCCAAACTGAGAAAACAAATTATCTTAAAACATTTTTTTCTTGCCTCTTAACAACATTCTAACATATTATAGTGATACATATATTGTGCATCTAAAAACATCTACCAATGTCACCATTCGGACCAAAAGTGAGTATTGGACCATCCGATTGTTGGCCTCGCCAAACCATTGCACTTCCCTGGGTCCTCAGTTCATTACCCACTTGTGTATTTTGCTACAGAACACCACTGGTGTGAGAAATAGCCGGCTGCTACCACTTCAACTTTAGGACAAATTACCAGAGTCCCAAAAAGTAAAACACCATTTGAATCATGGACAACAAAATAAATTTAGACGTAGAAGACAGCGCCTAGTGTTTAGCGCTTACTCGTTTCCTCTGGCAATGTGGGTTTCTGGTTCTGGCAGAAATGTCTCAGGGAAGATACCTGAGGAGGTGAGTGTTTTGTGTCTGTGTTTGTGTTTTTGGCTTGTTCTGTCGATTCACTATAGCAGCTTAAACTGTATATTTTTATTAGTGAGCGTGAACAGTTGTTGCTAGTGGTAGTTGATGTAAGGTGACGGTGGCAATAGAGTTAAGCACCCGGCTTGTAAATGGAGGGTCGCAGGTTTGTGCTCCGCTCAGTCTCTCGCAGTCGTATCTAGGGCTTTTTTGTGATCTGAAAACTTTTGTCTATAAAACAAGTTTTCTTTCTTTTTTCATTAGAGACTATCAGGAAGATTAATACTAGACTCCCAACCAATCAACAACACTGATTCAAGCACCTTCCGTCACCAAGCCCTCCCCTCTCAAACCTAAACAGACTAAACAAGACATCAAAGCAAAAAGAGGCGGACCATTTGGCCTTCTTCCGTTGTCCGTGAGGGTGTGCGCAGACCGTTGTTGGGCTGGGTTCAGCATTAGATTCTATGGCGTGAAAGCGTGTAGAGATGGTTAGATGCATGTGTCTCATGCTCAATACATGACACTTGGCAGCCCTAGTGAAAGCAGAATTTCCTGTCATGGTTGTAAATATCACTGTATATTGTGAATAATGTGATGCAGCTGAACCTCGATTTCAAGAAAGTCATTGACTAAATTGAAACCATAATTTCTGCTAGCAAAACAAACCACAATTCAATCTTTTCCTGAAACCGTTCAGTCCTAGTAAAATAAAAAAAAGTTTAAATAAAATATTGAATTTAATTCAGTTTCTGTCTGTTCTTTATTGAATGTAGTTAATTAAGAATTAGCATTAAAAGACTAGGGCCAGGATTAAAACATATATTTTTACAGTTATTTTTATACATATATTACGGCTGCACAATATATCACAAATATATCATTATCGCGATATCAGCATGCACATTATGCATATCGCAAAGAACAGATAAATATAATGAATGGTCAGCTCAAATGTTTGCTACAAATAATGCATTCTGTCAATCAAATGGAAGCATGATGTTTTTTTAACAAGTCAAATAGAGCTCTTCACCCATTTTGCCAAGTGGGTGGGTTCTCATAGGTTAGATGCCCGCCCTCGAGGTGGACGGCACTTAATGGTTAGCAAACACCTGAGTTAGCTTTGTTCTGCTCTTTCTGCTGATTCTGGTTTTTGCGGGATCCACTGATTGCCTTTTCTTGTTCATTTTCTTTTTCCATTTCTTCACATTTTGTCATTTTTTAAATTTCTTTGTTTTTGATTATTTTTGTTCCTGAGTTAAGTTTTTATTTATCGCAAGTAATATCACCATCACAATATTAATCACTGTTATCGCATATTGCAGGTTTTCCTAATAGCTTGCAGCCCTAACATAAATATTTTTTCAATATTTATCGATATTGATCATCCATCCATCCATTTTCATCCACTTATCCGGAGTCGGGTCCCGGGGGTAGTAGCCTAAGGCGAGAGAGCCAGACTTCCCTCTCCCCAGCCACTTGGGCCAGCTCCTCCGGGGGAATCTCAAGACGTTCCCTGGCCAGGTGAGAGACATAGTCCCTCCACCGTGTCCTGGGTCTACCTTTAGGTCTCCTCCCGGTTGGACGTGCCCGGAAAACCTCACCAGGAAGAAGTCCAGGAGGCATCCTGACCAGATGCCCAAGCCACCTCAACTGGCTCCTCTCGATGTGGAGGAGCAGCGGGTCTACTCCGGGCACCTACCGAATGACCGAGCTTCTCACCCTATCTCTAAGGGAGAGCCCAGCCACTCTTCGGAGAAAACTCCTTTCGGCCGCTTGTATCAGCGATCTCGTTCTTTCTGTCACTACCCAAAGCTCATGACCATAGGTGAGGGCAGGAACGTAGATTGACTGGTAAATCGAGAGCTTCACCTTCTGACTCAGCTCTCTCTTCACCACGACAGACCGGTACAACGCCCGCATCACTGCAGATGCAGCACCAATCCGCCTATCGATCTCACGCTCCAGTTTTCCCTCACTCGTGAACAAGACCCCGAGACACTTAAACTCCTCCACTTGGGGCAGGACCACATCCTTACCATACCATACCATACCATCTTTATTTATAAAGCACATTTAAAAACAGCATGGCAGCCGACCAAAGTGCTGTACAGAATAAAAAGTAAAAACACAATATAAAACACTACACGGTCAACAATAAAATGCACAACAAGGCAGATAATTACAGTCAATAAAAAGACACATAATAAAATAATAAAAGTCAGGGATTTAAAAATGCCTGGTCGTAAAAGTGAGCCTTCAGCAGCGATTTGAACCGGAGGAGGGATGGTGCCAGCCTCACCGAAAGAGGAAGTGCATTCCATAGTGTCGGAGCAGCGTAGACAAAAGCACGCTGCCCCCGCGTTTTGTATTTAATTAATGGAACACGAAGCAGCAGGCAATCAGCAGACCTCAACGCCCGGTTTGGCACATATCTAGTGACAAGATCCGACAGGTAATCCGGTGCCAGACCGTTCAGGGCCTTAAAAACAAAAATAGGGATTTTAAACTTGACCCTAAAGTTTACGGGTAGCCAGTGGAGCCGCGCCAGTACAGGTGTGATATGTTCTCTCCTAGGAGTGTTTGTTAAAAACCTGGGTGCTGCGTTTTGTACGACCTGAAGCCTGTTAGGAGCGGAGGCAGGTAAACCAATTAAAATGGAATTTGCATAATCCAGTCGAGAGATGATAAAAGCATGGATTACGGATTCCAGGTGCGCTCGTTTCAGGATCGGTTTTAAGCGGACTAGTCTGCGCAGCTGATAAAAACACGATCTGACCACTGCATTAATCTGAGGGCCCATGGAAAACTGTGTATCAAATTTCACCCCAAGGTTGGTAACACACTGCTTGAGGTCAAAAGGGAGAGTGGCCAAATCAGAAGATATTTGAGTTGTTTGGTTAGGGGTCATCAGGAGTGCCTCAGACTTAGAATCATTTAGCTTAAGGAAATTATTAGCAAGCCAGGAGAAGGCATTCTACCCTTTTCCGAATCAAGACCATGGTCTCAGATTTAGAGGAGCCGATTCTCATCCCAGCTGCTTCACACTCGGCTGTGAACCGCTCCAGCGAAAGCTGAAGATCACGTTCTGATGAAGTCAACAGGACCACTAGCCTAGTGAACTAGACCAAATTCTTGCTTTGCAAAGTGTCACCCATGTTTGACATGGGTGACCCTTCCAGAAGCAGAAAGCCTCAGACAACTTAGCTCCTAGCTCTCGATATTGATCAATATGAAGTTATTTTTTATCAACCTTTTTTCTACTGCCTAGTCGTATCCTTGAGTAAGACACATCACCCTCCTTGAAGGTACCAGTGGCGCCTGTGTAGGGCAGCCTCACTTCTGTCAATGTGCCCCAGGGCAGCTGTGGCTACATTGTAGCTCATTGCCAGTATGTGAATGGATGAATGCTTGTTCTGCATGAAAGTGCCTTAGAGGGTCTAGTACTCTAAAATACACTATTAAAAGGCCATTTATCATTTCCAAGTTTACATGTTAAGCCTGAATACATCACAGCAAAGCAACAAGGCTATCCAAAGATACTCAAA
The DNA here is from genome assembly GCF_043380555.1 of Nothobranchius furzeri. Lineage (NCBI taxonomy): Eukaryota > Metazoa > Chordata > Actinopteri > Cyprinodontiformes > Nothobranchiidae > Nothobranchius > Nothobranchius furzeri. The sequence continues at coordinate 43,133,450 of NC_091747.1, read as the reverse complement.
ACGCAGCCTTGTTGTAGGGCAGGGGTGTCAAACTCAAACTCACAAAGGGCCGAAATGAAACTCTGGGACGGAGTCGAGGGCCAAACTTAATATTTTTTGAAAAAATGACGGCAAATTTGCACATTTTCTTTTTCAACATATATGCAATTTTGAACCTTTAAATTTGGAAACAAACATATTTCTGCATTAACACTGAATGTGGAATAACCAAATTACACACGAGCAAGTCAGTTTTAAATAAAAGGCATCAGTGGTATTCATTACTTGTGGTGTATTCAGTATTTTTAAAATCTATTCAGGATTTATGTTTTCTTGTTTATTCATTTTTCTTATTTTTTATTCTCATTTTTTTCTCCTGTAATACGCGTCATCGCTGCTGTGACAGCTTTCCCCACTGAGGAACAATAAAGGGATTTTCTATTCTATTCATCTATCTGCAGCCTTTCCACTTCCTGTTTACTGTAGGTTAAATCTTTTCTCACGTGCCAACAACAAAATAAAAGTATTATTTATCTTAAATGAAAATGCAACATCTCACCTGTTAACTTTCATGCTTTGGAGCAGAAAAAGAGCATAAAACCAGCATATTTAAAGCTCAGTTTGCTCCACTGGTTTACTGTGATGCTCACCTGTTCCAGCCAGATACCTGCATCATGGGGCTGATCTGAGCTGAGGAGGAGGCTCCTGTTGTTTTGTTCATCTTCATCATAATAATGACAACATTAGATGACAACAGGAGCTCACATAGGTTTGTGCTGACTAACATGTCTGAGCAGCTTGACCACATTGTTGTGTGTCGGGGAGGAAACACAACTACAGCAGCTGGTTTGAGCGTGTCGCTGTTCGCTGGAGTTATATCCGCTCTGTCTGGATGTTAGTTGGAAAAATTTCTCTTTCAGTCGTGAACACATTACTGAGCGATTAAAATCTCCGTTTCTGGGCTTCAACGTCAGAAAATAGCTGAGTGAACTCGGCGCTGAGTGAGAGGAGTGATTAGTTTGTCCGAGACAGTGGAGCTGCAGACAACCGGCAGAAGACGCTAGAAAAAACACAAAGGAGGGGGCGCTTCGGCTCCGCGCTGACGCCGCAAAGCATCATGGGAGTTGAAGTCTTTGCGGTAAAATCGGCCAGCGGGCCAGTTTTAATATATTTTTGATATTTATCTCGTGGGCCACATAAAAATGCTCCGCGGGCCGGATGCGGCCTTGACTCTGACATATGTGTTGTAGGGGGATGCTATCGGACTTACCGATACTCAGCTCAGTTGTTTGAGTTGTTTAGGGTCAATGACATTAGGTGGTGAAAGGTTACACCAGATCTTGTAATATGTCATGACATCAAACCTTATTTGCAAGATTTGACCAAAATTACTGCAACACAAGTATTTCCAGTTTAAGAAAGTGGGCGACCATTATAGATTAATTAAAGGAAAGCTGTGCCTTTACAGGGTATCTGCAGGCCCTTAAAAAGTCTTAAATTTGCTTTTCCAAATTTAAGGCCTTAAAAATCCTTAAAAATTACAAATAATCCTTAAATAGTTTCCAAAGGTCTTAAATTACCAAAGACCCAATAAACAAGATTCTTTTATTTCTATAAAATTTTCGTGAATTTCTAGTTAGTATTCAGCATTTTTTGTGTGTGATATTGGCGTAAGCGGAACCGTACACATTCGGTTGGTTGTGAAAGGGGGCTATTTTTAGATGAGCACGTTAGTGGGAGTTTGCACCATGGGGAAGTGCAACATTAATGGTAACTGGATGGCTAATCCCACGTTCGCAACGTGGTTACCACCGGTTCCAGGCAATAGCTGGAAATTATAGCTTAAATTTAATTTTAATAAATAGCTTAAATTTGGTCCAAGTGACCTTAAAAAGGTCTTAAAAAGTCTTAAATTTGGCTCCCTTAAACCTGCAGATACCCTGCTTTAATAGTTAAATATTCACATGCTGATTGCAGTCATGGTGATGTGATCACTTCATCTACATCTTGGGTCGTAGGGATCATTCTAATTATTAAATAATTAAACATTTGCACAAATGCAACAAACATTTGATCACACCTGCACAAATTGTTTTTTATGCATTTTTAAATGAAGTTCCTAAGATAAATGATCTCTGAGTACCATCAATAACCCCAGGTTTGTGTTTGTCTTATTACAGACATAAATATGGCAGGTGAGCCTAAACCATACAGGCCTAAAGCGGGCAACAAACGGCCACTGTCAGCTGTTTACAGGTAAGATTCGATGCTGTTATGAGTATAAACTAATATTTGCAGCCATCTTTCGTATATAAGCTCAACTTTGCTGTCAGTTTAGCAGTTTTAAGCTTTGAAATTCTATTTGTTAAGGGTTTTTTTGTTTGTATTCCTCTGCCCTGAGTGCAGTATACAGGCTCAAACATGAAGAGAAAATAATGTTCTTCATTAGACACTGTCCTGGTTTTCCTTGTCCCAGACACATATTTATGCTGCTTGTTTACTGCATTCAGATGTGATAAAGGTCCAGTTATGCATCACATTCACTGGCACACTAATAGTTTTCCCAAAGGAGATGTTACCAGTCCCACCAATTGCATCTATTTTAATTTTTTATTTTTTTTTTGGTTTGTTTCTCCTTTTTTACTAATTCATTAGCTAGAGCATTGTGTTTTTATAAATCCTCATTTGCATTTCATAGCTGCAGCTGAAAAGAGACAGGATGTGAAATGGTAATTATGAGCCAGGAACACAAAACCAACAGCAAATCTTTCTGAAATGGAATAATAACACATAAATCCTAATTAAGATTCCTGTGAAACAGGCTGAATTTATTACGGGGCCGTCGGAGCTTGTAGTCTCTTTTGTTTCTGTTGCCATTCTGAACTCTGATTTTCTTATTTCAGCGACTAAAGTAAAAGGTTTTCATAATCCATATAATATTCATTTTGCTCTTAAAATTATTTTAGTAAACATGTATTTACCTAAATTGTGCTAACATTAGTGTGAATATGTACCATGTGTTGATGTGCACCATAAGCAACAAACGTCTTTGCCTTTGAGGGTAATTCATGGAATAAAACCTCATGGTAGCTATTTATGCTTTTCACAGCTAGCCTCACTGATGTTGATTTCCACTGCTTACCTCTTCTTTCCACCGCACGCGAAACATCGCAAAGTGGCTGCAAAACAGACTGTGTGGCATAGGGGCTGCATGACTTAATTTTTTTTAAAGTCGACAGTCAAGTAATGAAAAGCGAGTCGACTTTGACTAGTCGTTGATGATGTCATACACCTGTAGCGGGTGGGTTCGCTGGAGATTTTGACAGTTAAAATTGCGCCCACGTTTTCAAAATTAAACACATCTCTTCTAACAACTGTAGTTTCTGCATCTTTACTGTTCCCCTGCTGCAGCCCTCTCCCCCCTCCCCTGCGCAGCGGCCACAAACTCACTGATGTGCCTGCAGCCTCTCAGACTTCCTGCTGCTCTAAACATTAAAATAATTATTTCATTTTCTGTGTCTGTTTGTTCCAACCACCAGGTAGAAAAACGAACTTGTTTTATTTGACTTTTTTTCTGTCCTATTATCTTCCTGCATCTCCTCTATATCCTAAAGAAAAACTGCTACCTGGCTTCAAATATATTCACCTTATGAGTTACCTTTTAACTGCAGTTCTAAAAGATCTACTGACCGCAAAAACAGCAGAGGGCGTGCTGCCCACCGGCCGCACCACTGAGGTGCATCACCGGAGGACAAATCAGATGATGCGCCCCGCTCCACAGCAGCGAAACGCATCAGGCACAAACAAAAGACAGAATACATAAAAGGAAATGAGCCAACATGAACGATTGCGTGTTAAATTTGTTTCACATCAGAATTGCTCCCAGTTGGGAGTGAGCATGCAGGAAAAATGCTGCTATTATGTTGTGTGACCATTTTCATGGCCGGTGGAAAGAAGAAGTTACCCAGGTCCTGCAAAAACCCTAAAAATATTTGACTTACATCTAGGCATGCAGCTAAAATCACCCTAATGGAGCACATGCACAATGTCCTTGTTAATTAAACTAGTTGGGGATATTTGTCTTCCTCCCTTTTCTTTTTTTTTTTTTTTTACCGTGTCCTGTCTGGCTGTGAAGCAAGCAGAATTGATGTCTGAATGCTGGTGACAAGCCTTACAGATTTACTCTCAGGTGGAGCATCAAAGTGTTTGCTTTTAATGTCACGCCTGATACTTAAAACTTTATTGTTATTGTTGTTGAATGCATTGTAATTCCGACCAGACACGGAGACAGAGGTGAAAGAGAAAGGAAAAGAAAAGGTGGGGAGAGAGAGAGAGAGAGAGAGGGGGGGGGGGGTGTTCCACAAAAATAAACAATGAACAAGAGTCTGCTTCTAGACCTGCAGAAAAAGGCAAAAAAAAGGGACACAACAACAATACAACAAGATCTAGCTATCACTGCGTCAACTTGATGAAGAAAATATATAATCAACATTGCTTAACTGAAGAATCACGATAATAAATCACAGTGCATTAAGTGCCCACCATAGTCTTAAGACCTGTGTTTAACGTTCCCAAGCCCATACTTTTGAGAGCACCATGTGAGCACCTGTGTGTGTACACGCGCTTGTTTATGTAAGGTTTCTCTATAGGAGCGTCCAACAGAGAGTGCGAGGGACCACAGATCCGCCCCTCAAAGATGCGCAGGAGACGGGGGGAGCTCCAAGTCCCAGAGATCCAGGTGCTGCCCCAGAACACAGGAACCCCAAGGAGACTGCAACAAGGAAAGCCCCCCCCCCCCCCCCCCCGAGAGGCACAGAGGATCGCCCCGGGGGGCCACAACCAGCAGCCGGCAGAGTCCCGGGAGATATCAGCGGCAAGCCCACAGGCCCGCCCGCAGCCTCCCACCCCCTAGCCGGCCGAGCCCGGGACCCAGCGACCCGGGACCCAGGGGTGACCACCCCCGCCGGGGACCCAGCAGAGCCCAGGGACCCAGACCCCACCAGGCAGCCACCGGGATCTATCAGGCAGATGCCTGAATCTTAAACCCCCAGACCCGGTTGCCACGAACACTCAGGCAGACCATGGCACAACCCCTCACACCAGGTGTGGCAGGGGGAGGGGGGACAAAGATCTATATCATCAAGAGAGGTTCCAGGAGAGGGGAGGAGTCAAAGGCCCCACCTGACATATACAATCATACACAAACACAGTCACACACTCCCTCCCTCATGCTCACACATGCACATACAACCCAAGACTTACAAAAATGCACGCCGGACACCCACTCATGCTCCCCATACACACCCTATTCACTCTGGTCCCGGTACTGCTGCACACTGGGTACAACCATCACCGGTAACCAGAGTTTGACCCTTTCTGCTGGGGTGTTGATGAGCAGGCTCCCCCGCCCAACGCCGAGCATAGCAACCCACCACCCCAAACCCCAACCAGACGGCCAGATCTCCCTCCTAGCCTCCAGCCCCAGGAGGCCTAGCAACAACAGAGGTGGCTAAGACCCCTAGTCTCCCTCAGCCTGCTCCAATATAGTGTTGTGTGATCATGAGGTGTATTCCATGGCTGTGGTGAGTGGGCAGTGCGGGCATCATCCGGCCTATGCCAGCTGGTGCCACCGCACCACCCCACTTACACCCTCAGCCATCAGTGTCTAAGTGCGGTTTAAAATTGGAAGTGGGCACCGGCACCCGGGAGGAGGCTGAAATATCCCCCTGCCAAATGCCGTTGAATGTGCTCACTCCCAAGGCCCTAAGTGTGTGTTTGTGTGGAATGTCGTCAGTGGAAGTGTATAAGGTGCAAATAAAATTGGGGGGTAGGTTGCCACAGGAATGCGGAAATGGGGTCCATACCCGCACTCCCTGACTTGCCCACCCCCCAAGATCCTATGTGTATGTTTGTGTGATGATGTGAGGGAGCAGGAGGAGAGAAATATGCGGGGATGGGGAGGAATGGCTGGCTGGGCTTAGCCCTCCAGGGAGCCAGCTCCCCTACTGGCCCCAATAGGCACCTTTGTTGTCAAACTGCCACCCAGGGCATGGAGACCCCAGCCCATCCTGCTAGGGTCCAAAGCAGCAGCATTACAGAGCCCCACGGAGTCCGAGGGCACCAACCCAGCCCCACCCCAGCAGAATGTCTATGCCCATCCCTGCATTTGCACAACTTCCAGAATATATAAGACATGGGACATCCAGGTAAGGTTGGGTCCTCCCCCTCCTGAACCTCCCACGTCCCCTGTGATGGAATGGCAGAGGAGCTAAGGTCTACCTGAGGCCCCCGAACCCGGGCCAGGCACTGCTGCGTGTTCCTGCCTTCTTCCCGGCAGCATACATGTCAGGACCCGACCCCCAAGGCCCCGCCCAGATCCCCACCAGGGGCCGGCCACCCCCAAACCCCGAGCCCCCAGGCCCCCACCCAGACCCGCCCAGGGGCATTGCAGCCGCCAGTCAGTGACCCATGGCCGCCGCCAAGCCCCCCAAGGGGCCTCACTCACAACTACCAGTAGTCCACCCCCCGAGGCAACCCAAGCACCTCCAGAGGGGGGCAACGGCCCCCGAGTCCCAGACACCCCCAGTGAACCCACCTCCAGGGAACATCCGGATACTCCAAACTCAGACCCCACACCCCCCCACCTACACCATCTCGTAGGACAACATCAACGGCCCCCCACCCTCGCTATGTGATGGAACCGATCAAAGGGGCCCAGAGAGATTCATCTGAAGTGGAAGCAGAGGCTATATCAAGTGCAATATGATCTAACAAAAGATTTCTATACTGGTTAATGCAGAGAGTTTCTCTGTTTTTCCAATTCAAGAGGATAGTTTTCTTAGCGATGCATATGGCAGTTAGAACCACGTGAACCAAAGATGTTTCAATCGGGACATCGTCCAGGTTTCCCAGTAAACAAAGAGAGGGGGAAGTTGGGATATGACATTTCAGACATTTTGACAGATCCTCACATACTGGACAGGTGGGCAGGACCACAGTGCATGAATGTAATTGTCAGGAATGTTGTTTGTGCAGTGTGTACAGGTGTCAGACGACACAAACCCCATCTTGATCATCCGATGACCTGTATAGTGTACTCTGTGTAGAATTTTGTACTGAATTAATTGTAAATTGGGGTGTCTGATCATTTTAAAAGTTTTTAAACAAGTTTGGGACCAGAAGTCCTGGTCAAAGCTAACTGATAGATCCACCTCCCATTTTTCAATAGGGATTGCAATTTTATCGTCTATTTTGGACAGTGTCTTATATACTTTAGACAGTAGTTTGGGGGGTTTGAGATTATAAAAGTCTAATACCCTTGGTGGTGTTTGTAATTCTATTTTATTGAGCTTAAATTTTTGTTTAACTACAGATTTAATTTGGTGATATTCTAAAAAGCTATTCTTATCCATTCCAAATTGGGAGACTATTTGATTAAATGGAATGAAGTCCAATCCTTCATATATGTGTTCCAGGTATAGGATTCCTTTATTTTCCAGTCCGGAAGGTTCATCATTTTGTTGTTTTGCAAAATGTCAGGATTATTCCAGATAGGTGTGCGTCTGCATGGTACTAGTGAAGACTCGGTCATTTTAAGATACTCCCACCATGCTGTCAGAGAGGTGCTGATACTAATACTTTTGAAGCTTTCATGTTTTCTTATGCTTGAGCTAATAAATGGTAAGTCTGAAAGCTCTATCGTATTGCAAAGTGTCTGTTCTATATCTAACCAGGACTCATCTAGTGGGTTATCTTGCAACCATCTTGGTATATATTGCAGCCTGTTGGCTAAGAAATAATAATAAAAGTTGGGTAAATCCAGTCCTCCTCTGTCTTTGGTCTTCTGAAGCGTTTTTAAGCTAATTCGTGGAGGTTTAGGTTTTGTCTTCCTCCCTTTTCACCTCTCTGGTAGAATCCTAATTTCCTTTTTCTAATCTTTTGAAAATAAAAATTAAACAACAATAAGTTATTTTCTTAAGAGGTTCTATGCTGATAGTTCTACCACCATATCAGCTGTGCTAGCTGGTGTTGGGTTATTTTTATTAAAACCAGGTCACCTTAAGAGAAGTCAAACGCACAGAAGATTAGAGCAATATTATTGTTCAATTTTACTTTGCAAAGTGGAGAGATGAAAGGAATACACACCCAAGCATGGTTCACAGGATCTCTCAGAGAACATCCATTCTCTCAGGGCTTTTATTACCAAGCACACACAACACATCACATCACATTCCTAAACTGCTCCGTAGAGATTCAGGTGGAAAGCTGTTTAACATAGGGAGTAAAAACAATGCCACAACTCCCTCATACAAAACAAGGTGCATTCGGTCAACATTCTGTTTCCCATGGGAGTATAACTGATAACACAGACCATCGTGGTCTGAGGAAGGTCGTTGTCCTCCCTGTTGAGACGGGAAGACTGGCAAAGGATAACGCTTGCATTTTAATGAAGCAACAGATGTTTTACTTATAAGGCAGCTATGATTTTAAGTAGTAATGTCAGCGAAAACCAATTTTTCTCTTATCAGCTGGTACTACATAGGATGAAACCGATGATCAAACATAATGTCACAAATTTTCTGATAGGTTCATGTTAATGATTCTTAGAATACTTGAAACTTATCACCGAGTAATTAAAAATACTTTGATTTATGATATTCTTGAGCGTTTGATGAAGGACGCTGCCTGACGCCGGGGACACACCGGCCGCGGAAGCGAAGCGCCGAGAAGCGAATCGCTCACGAAATTCGGCCGCTGCTCGCCGCTCCTCAGTTCAGATCAGACGCGCCCCAGTCGAGGCACGCCTCGGCTCAGCTGTAGTTTTTCTTTTAAACACTTGGTGTCCTCCATTTCCTCTTTGCCTTTTCTCAGCTCTTTTCCTCTACGTTTGAGTGTTTGTACGCGTGTGTGTGTGTGTGTGTGTGTGTGTGTGTGTGTGTGTGTGTGTGTGTGTGTGTGTGTGTGTGTGAGACCAATGGTATGAACCAGTTGTTTCTGCCAGTTGAATCTCTTGGAACCCGCTCCAATTCTGCAGCTGTATCCTAGCAGTTGCTTCCAAAATGGGTACGTAAATAACCATGTTTTTCGGGGGTCGTACAGCTCCTTGTGTTTCTCAACTTCCATAATTCATTTAAAGTCATCCATCCTAACTGCTTGCCTCAGACTTTCTGCCTCTCTGTCCTGTTTGCTCCGGTGAAAAGACTCCCAAAACCACACCCCCCTTCGTGTGATCACACACGCACACAAGTTCGATGTGTGTGCGTGTTCGTGTGGTTTTTCTGCAGTGTCTGATTACGAACACATTTGACTATTGCGGAATTTTATTTTGAAATGCTTTATTTTGTTAACTTTACCAGCCTGCCTCTTCTGTCTACGTTTGACTTCCTGCCAGAATTGATGCGATTCACCTGCGGCTCGCGAAAAAAATAGAGCCAACGCCGAAATGATCGCTGCACGGCGCGGGCTGGAGCGCCGGCGCGAGGCGATTCGCGGCGCTTCTGCGGCCCATGTGGTCTATAGAATAGCTTAACAAGGGCGCCGAATGAAGGCGGTCCCATTTTCGCGGCGCTTCCGCGGCCGGTGTATCCCCGGCGTGAAACTTCACCTGATGCTGGCCAGCTGGACTTAGTTATAACCACTGCTCACCTTATTCATCCAGTTTGGGGTTTTGGTCCAGATTTTTATGTCCCAAAGTTCATCTGATTACATGTGTGAATATTACACTTTTATTTATAAGCACAAAATACTCTAAAATGGATTATTTTATATGAGTTGTCAGCCCTGATTTCTAATGATTAGCTTTGGTTTTAGCCTCTGGAAAAACATATTTTTTTACTTCAAACTTCAATTTATGTTTGTTTTATTTGTTTATTTTTGGTTTTACTCACCTGGGTGGCACGTCATATTTTCTCGGTTTTGTCAGACCCAATAAAATCTGTGTTTCTCCATCTAACTCCCTTCTCTCGTTTTTCTCTTTCTGTTTCTCTCCTAGTGGTTATGAATTTGATTATGAATACTACAGAGATGATTTCTACAGCAGGTAAGTTTCATTCATATTCAGCCATACTGATTTGTTTGAAAGATGTGCCTTTTCAAAGCAGAACGAGAGGTTTTATAGGGTTAAATGTATGTAAGAATAGAGGCTGGTCGATATATTCATTTCTTTGTGTGTCGGCCAAAATTATTTTTAAAAGCCAATAAAAAATATTTTAAATCAGGCACCTATGTTGCCAACTACCGCCACTACTAGACTGGAGAAAGGACCCCAACACACCGTTTTCCTAATTTATTTTATGTTTTGAGTGTGTTTTATATTTGAAGTTCAAGAAATATTAAGAGATTTATTGACTTATTTAATTAATGTTGCACACAGTGAGTGTTCAGTAGTCTTTCACAATCAATGTGCTGCTAAAACATATATTTAATGGCTGTCATCAGCTGATCGGGAGCTAAAGGCACTGCTGTTTACATCCAAGCAGATCAGGGCCGAGAGGTGATCAGGCTGCAGACCCGCAGATTTGGTGCTGCAGGCAACGCACAGTTGTAACGATTAAATTTACATATTATTTAATGAACCATAAAGTATGAGATTCTATAGAAACTATGAAATCAATCTTATGGACCTGTGGGTACTTTTAACCAGAAGATTGGAACTTTTTATTGCAGGGATTATGTAACAACTTCGTATTAACTCAGAGACAAAAGAAAGAGTCAAGTTTTAAAAGTTTAAAGATTTATTGCTAAACAAATTCAAACTAGACTAACTTTAAACACTAAATGTATGGTGTAACTAAGGTGAAGTGAGATGGAGAATGGTGTAATGTGGAATGTTGTTCAGAACCAGCAAATGAAACGATTCGTTCTGATGGGAGTGAAGTTGATGTTTTCACGCTAAGCTTTGGTTTGGAGATTCATAACACACATTGAGATTGGGCATCTGGTCAGGATGCCTCCTGGACGCCTCCCCGGGGAGGTGTTTCGGGCATGTCCTGCCGGCAGAAGGCCCCCGGGTCGACCCAGGACACGTTGGAGAGGTTACATCTCCAATCTGGTCCGGGAACGCCTTGGGGTCCTGCCGGAGGAGCTGGTGGACAAGGCCGGGGAGAGGACGGCCTGGAGCTCCCTAATTGGGATGCTGCCCCCGCGACCCGGACCCGGATAAGCGGAGGAAGACGAAGACGAAGACGAAGACATTGAGATGCCAGCCTACGTACCGTTTTGGAAGTCCCCGTTAGATCAGGAGGTGTAGAGGTCCAGCTTGGACCTTTCTGGAATCGAAGCCTGTAGAACAGCCGCGGCCGCCGACCAGTCCTGTCTTTGAGATACTCCCAGGTCACGACAGTTTTATTGGCATCTAGCGAGACCCAAAACGGGGTCGTGATGGTTCAGCTTTTATTCTGAAAGGAACCGTTGCAGCAGTTGGAACAGCAACAGATTTTTTCCAACTTGTTGTTGGCTCTTTCGGCTGAAGAGGAAAGTTACGGATTGGCCACTCCCGACAACTTCTCTAGAACGCTTTGAACTGGCGTTAAAGATGACATGGGCATAGTTTTATACCTCGGATGTTTTGATTTACAGTCAAATTAAAAGAGGACAGATTTACCAAACACCACCAAAACCACACCTCCGTCAGATCTGGAAGATTCTGATTGGATCAGTAAAAGCAATGTGTCATATCTTAACGCTACGTGTGATCAGTCTCTAGTGGAAACATTTAAAGTTATATTACTTATTATATTCTGTAGGTTTAATAATTAATATTTTCATTTCAAAAAATGGTTCACATTTTATTATTGACTAACACTTTGTTTGATTAGCTTTATTAAAAATAGAGTTCTTTGATTTGTTAAAAAGAAAGAGTCCTTTGTCTTCATTCTTTTCTTGGGCTGGAAAGGAAACAGTTTAGAAGCAAATGCATGACACCTTGAGCAATATCTCATGCAGATTAGTTCTTGCTGAGGAGAGGGGGGAAATGACTTTTAGGTGGAAAACAGTCATTTCATTCCGTTACACAGTCCTTCCAACTTTCAGCTGTTTGTCCTGTTAAGTTAAACAGATCTAGTCTCCTCCCCCTCTCGCTCTGTACTGCTGGTGCACACCGCAGTGGGTCAGACCGGCACGGATCAGCTGATCTGAGCACACACATGGTACCCATCTACCTGAATCCTCTTGCCAAAGCTTACGTCACGGGCCGGCCGCTCCGGTCATCGAAAGATCGTCGGCTAGCACTGTGCTTACATCATGCTCAGGATAATCCAGACTCTTTTCATGTGTCGTTCCACTGATGTGGAACGACCTACCAAGCACTACAGAACCGGAGCTTCCTTGTCGATTTTTAGGAAACTCCTGAAGACCCGGCTCTTCAGAGAGCATCTTCTAAACTAGCACCCTCCCAGCACCTGTCCCCCACTCTACTGCACGCTCCACGTTCGCTTCCCGCTATGATTGATTATGCTGCCTCACTGCCACCTACTTCTGACTGAATAGTATTTGTTAGCTGTTGTCAAGGGCAACCTGCTGCCTTGATTATCACCTATAAGTCGCTTTGAACAAAAGCATTGCTAAATACATAAACATAAACATATCTGCCTTAATAATCGGCTTTAGATATTGGCCATCTGCAACAAAATTTTTTAAAAATCAGTATCTGCACCGGCCTTAAAAAACATATCATTTGGCCTCTATATCATGTTCAACAGTCTTTAAATGTTTATGATGCCAGACCTTTGATAGTTTCTGTCTAGTTTCCCCAAATCAGGAAGCTAATAGATGACTAAAGGATCAACTAACAATCAACTTCCTCCATGTGTTTAAGAAATAATAAACAACACATGTTTTTTTTAAGTTTTACCAACACTGAAAGTTTTTGTTTTAAAGAAAGCCTTCAATAACAATGTCTGTAACAGGTTTAAGTTACGTCTAACCCAGGCTTTCCACTGGATGCATAAGCAGCGCCTAACTTAATTATGTTCGGAAAGAGTTTACTAGTGAGAACAGAAGTGTGTCCCCTTGTACCAGGAGTGTTTCAGACACTAATTAGCTGTGAAGTTGGTCACTGAGAATTTGCGAGATAACGTGTGATTTTTTCAGCAGTCAGTAATATGAGAAATGGTGACAAACGGTGACAGGAAGTCTGTGGTTTCATTTCTGTTTTGTTTCCTTTGTCTATGAGGGCGTCACATGGAACGACCAGAAAAGTATTTTTTACTAGTTAAAAAATTGGAAATTTGCATGTGTCTTTTATTTTGAAAGTTGCTGGAAAGTTTACTGTTTCGATCTGCTGAGCTGATTCTTTGTGGAAGCGTAGCGGGTAGAAAAATCACCAGAAGTGTAAAAGCGTCCAAACCACAACAAATACGCATCTGGTTGAAAGCCTGGTTTCGTCAGATGTGAATGAGCTAAAAGTTTCTTAATGCAGTATATGGCCACCATTTCAGCTATAATAAATAACAGCTGTATGTCGTGTCTGGCTAATTTTGCAGGAACAGTGTTTGTAACTTACTGGTTTGTGAGGTTTTCTGTCACCATAACGTTTGCAGTTCATATAAAACCATCATCAAAATGTAAGTTACACAAAAAATATTGCCATAAACACAGAAATATCAACTTACTTACTTGACTTAAATAAAAGTTTCATTATTTTTATTCATGTTACTTGAGTGCCCTACTTTGATGAATGATAATTATAAATGACCTTCACTTGTATAGAACATTTCAGAGTCAGATGACTCCAAAACGCTTCACACTACAGTGAATCTTTCATCCTATTACGGCCGGTGCCTTTTTGTTCAGGGAGCAGGACCTGTGGAACTTTGGCCTGAGCCATCTCTTGTTTTCCCTGAGTCTCTTCGGCAGGCCTAAGGCACCAAATATGTCCTCCTCATCCCTGCAGCTGCCACAGCTGCACCACAGCTGCTAATTAGCTCCTGAGCAGCATAAAAAGAAGAACTGCCACCAGAAAGGGAGAGACCCCTCGTGTGCCGTGTCTCCCAAATGCTCCCTGTGTGCTTTTTTTTTTTTTTTTTTTTTTAATGGTTTTTAATAAAGTTTTGATTGTTTAGAAGCATACTTGCTATTTTAGAAAGAATTTTATCCTTGGCTTCAGTCCCCACAAAATATAATAAAATATTTGTGCATTTCTGAGATTTAACCTCTTTATTCCCCCCTTGATTGCAGGTGTGATCAAAACCAGAAATGTAGAAAAATGGGAAAACATTTAATAGTTTATTTTTTGTGTGTTGTGTCCAGATGATTTGTGGATGATTTTTCAACACATTGGAGTCGCATAAATGGGTATATACATAGAAGCTCAGTCATGTGGGTGGGGCTTGGAGTAGACCCACTGCTCCTCTGTACCGAAAGGAGCCATTTGAGGTGGCATCTAGTTAGGATGCCTCCTGGACACCTCCCTGGTGAGGTTTTCTGGGCACGTCCAACTGGCAGGAGACTCAAGGGAAGACCCAGGAAACTTTGGAGAGACTATTGTCTCTCGGCTGACCAGGGAACACCTTATGATCCTCCTGGAGGAGCTGGCCCTAGTAGCTGGGGAGAGGGAAGTCTGGGCTTCTCAGCTTAGGCTGCTGCCCGATAAGCAGCTAAGAATAGGATTAATGAGATGATTGCATTGATATTGCTCCTGCTATACATGGGGAACATATGCAATCATGTGGAAAACAACAAAAACTAAAAATCGAGTCTTGACTGATGTGGGAACCCAGGCAGAGTAATAAAAATTTATGTTGCTAATATTTTGACTTATCAGATAAAAATGTACATGGGAGTCAATGACACAAAAAAATGCACAAGGAGCATTAACTCTATAAAATAATTTCAGTGTTATATTAAATGGAGTAACTAAACGTTTTTACTGTTTTGGTAATTCCCCCCAAAATACACATCCTGCAAAATAATTATAAATTGCATTAGCATAAAGTTATTCACAAAAACACATCTGCCTGTGCAGAAACAATGCATTTAGAGCATATGACGGTTACAGTCTGCAAATGTTTTTATTAAATCGAGTGACTTATTTTTTCTAATAAAGACTTCTTGAAACTGTTGTGCAGTCTTAATGGCGGTTTGGATCAAAGATACAAATGAATGAGAAACCACTTGATTTCTCTCATTTATCCAGCAGCAATCAGCACGCTCCACTGCTAAGTCATTTTCTCTTTCCTAAATGTCAGTGGTGTTGAGAGCTGAGAACAAGGAAGGCTGACGCTTTCATTTAACATTTAGCACCCTCCTCTTTTCATCCTCTGTGGATCTGTGGAGGGGAACCGTTCATCTATATAATGATTTGGGGAAGCCTAGAGATGGAGGTGGAATTTATCAGTAATTATTAGCAATAGTGGGACTAGAAAGAGCTGATGTCAAATAAAGTGTCAGAACTTTTTAGTTCTGATAAATCTGCACGTTCTCTTCTGACGTCTCATACAAAAAAAAAAGATAAAGACCTACAGAAAAAAGTGATATTTGTGTTTTTGTTCAAGGCTTTTTGACTACCATGGCAGAGTGGCCCCCCCACCCAGAGCTGTGATTCCTTTGAAACGCTCCAGGGTGCTCGCCCCCTCCTCCCGCCGTGGGAAGACCTCCTTTCCTATTAAAACATCCTCCTCTTCCTCCTCTTCATCCTCCAGAGCCCCTACGTCCTCCTCAGGCATCAAACGTACGTACAAAGTCACTTTTTGCACTTATTTACATTTTTCACACTGATGGATTTATGTGTATCAGGACCATTGTGGATGGGAAAAAAAAAATTTGGTGGTAATCATAAACGTTTCAAGAATAAGGCAGCCAAACCTGAGTAAAATCTTTTTTTTAATTCATTTTTAACCACTGTATACACACACACACACACACACATATATAAAATATGTGTACATATATTATATGTGTATATATATATATATGTTAGGGCTGGGACTTGATTAAAATTTTTTATCTAATTAATTAGAAGCTTTGTAATTAATTAATCTAAATTAATCACATTTTAATCGTTCAGGAAAATGTGCTCTCAAAGCAAAACTTTTAATTAAAATTATGAGACAGAGAATCAAACATTAGACATGGTTATTACTGTAAACTAAAGCTTTAATCAAAAAACTGCATTTTAGTTATTCAAATGTCACTGTGTGATATGAAACAAGACCCAAATCAACTCAAATTTATAATTACAAATAGAAAACGTCTGCAAAGGGTTCCTGAGCCTTTAAAGAGTCTCTCTGTCTAGTTGAATTACTGAAATAAATTTGACTTTGCACCAGATTCTAATTTTTCCAGTTTCACTTGTTTGTATAATTGGGAGGTTTTATTAGCATTTTTACTCATAATGTAGTAAAAACACACATATAAATAATAATCCTTCAAAATGACAGTAGAACAGGCACAAATATGATCTAGGACTTCAATGTACTAACTTTTAACACCAGAGCAGGTGTGACTTATTCTGAGAATGATCAGGAACACTAACTGGTTCCAGTTGGATGACTGGAGGTTGATGGGAAAATAAAAGATCATGGCGAGGAAATAATGATCTGACGAACAGGTGAGCGGACCTTCCTTACATGGGAAGTCCTGCTGTCACGTTAAGAAGGGGATGCTGCAGACCCGCAGATTCACACCTGCAGCAGCGAATCTGGTGTGATCTCCAGCCTGATCACAACGTTCTCGTTCCTCGCTGCCCCGATACACTTAAGAATCTGCCCCTTAGCTGATGACAGCTTCAACACACCTCTGCTTAATGATAGTAATGCATGTGATTTTTAGACAGTGACTCATCTCAGAAACATGTAATTCCCCGACAGAATTGTTTAGAAAATCATCGGAAAAGTTTCTGTTTCTGTTTTAACTTAAGCTTCTGTTTTCAACTTTGACACGTTGTTTGTGATTGTTTACAGAGTAGTGAGAACACGGAGCGTTCTCCCAGCAGCAGCCAGGTTTCGTTTCGTTTTATTGAGATCCTCATTAGCTTCTGCCTAAGTGCTCATACATTTTCATACAATTGTTTACTTAAGACAATACCCAATACACACACACACACACACACACACACACACACACACACACACACACACACACACAAATCCCTAATTCACATAATACCAGTAGCTCAAGATGAAATCACATATTTAGAACAAAATTACATATATAAACTAATATCGGGAGAGGAGTTAATCACACCAATAAAGATTGAAAGTAAAATATAACAGAATGGTGACATCATGTCCATTGTTTCGTATCATAGTTCATAGATATCCAGTATTCAATCTCAAACCCGGATTCTCAATCCTTCGTTACTGAGTTCATAGTCACTATACTATTAAGTGTGTAAACAAAAATTTTTCAGTTTCTTCTGAAAAGAAATGTTATTACTTTCAAAAATAAAAAATCTAGGTAATGCATTCCATGCAATCATACAGATTAAGAAAAGAGGCGGACGTGTTTCCTAAATCCTGCATCAGTCCAAGAAAGGCAACTTATTTCTGTGTTTATTCCGTTTTAGTAGCCATTGGCGCTGTGCATTGTTGTGTGCGTCAGTGATATTCAGTCTACGAGGAAGTCGTGCAATGACAAAGGTTCTGCCTTGCTCGAAATGCAAGCTGCGATTAAATGTGTGAATTTTATTTTAACACGTTATGTTTTTCTAATTAATTAATCATAGTTAACATGTTAAAGTCCTGGCCCTAATATATATATATATATATATATATATATATATATATATATATATATATATATATATATATATATATATACGTATAATGTCAGTATGAAACCAATCTCACTGAGCGGAGACCGTTCGGCATCCATCCGGATCTCATTTACTTCTCTGATTAACTGAAGATGCATTAAAACATCCTGAATGTTATTAGTGTGAGATTGGGAGCATCTCAGTGGTCAGCTGTGTAATTGGTTACAGGGTTTGTTCCATTGTTTGCCATCTTGGCTCGCCGTTATCAGTTTTAGCAGCTTGGTCTGGTCCTGTCAGGAGGACCTGGCTGCAGCTGCTATTAAAGCAAAGGGAGGAGGAATTTTCAAAACCCATCTTGTCCATTTTTTGGAGGGAGTCAATAAATTCTTCTCTGTGACCTGAGCAGAGCTTCTGGACGTAGGGGACACTAATTTTCGCCCGTCGAGAATGTGAAAAATGGCTGCTTGTATTGACTTTGGCTGAGACGGATTGGATGGGAGAATAAGGTTAGGGTTGTCCAAACAACAGGGTGAGCGGTTGGGACCGCTGTGGCTGTGCCGCTAATGATTCACTCCAGCAGATAAATAAATAAACACTTTGTGTTTACATTCCGTGGATTTAATCTTTGCTCTTCGAAGTCCCATTTGAGGAAAATAAAACACCCCAAAAGTTTAAATGAAAACGTTGATTTGTTATCTATAAATCACAATCAATGTGTTCAATGGAGTTTCATCTGTTTTTCATGTCTTTGATTAATCCAATTTTTAATTTTTCCGCCATCCAAAAACAAAATAGATTAACTATCAATGAGATCCATTAATACATTATCACTTAATCCAGTTTCTTAAATAGAAAAAAGTTTCAAGTTTGTCACACTTTTATAGTTTCCTTGTTAATCTTGCCATGGGTAAATTTTAACCTCATCTCAGAACCCCACACTTGATGTTCCAAGACCTTCAGTTGGGTCCCCTAGACTGAGGAACCTCTATTTGAAGGTATTCCTTGATGTCTTTCCTGCACAAGTCAGGAACAAAACATTTTGTCAGTGACATAACTCACAAAGCTAAAATCTAAATTGGCTAAAAGATGTTACACTTATTATTAAATTAGAAATAAAAAGACAAATCTTACATAAAGTAGACGTGGCATCAGATAAAGCTGTGAGTCACCTCCTGAACTAACACTTTAAGTCTATGTAATGGATTCAAAGCAGAAAATATTCACATAATAAAGCATATATATATATATATATATATATATATATATATATATATATATATATATATGCATAATTGCATTGCAACTTTTACATGTTTTTATATTTTTTATAGCGTCACCAAAGAGGCTTGGATCAATATTTAAGTATGACAGACCCTCAGATGTCTTAAACTTGGGATTGAGTACTTAAATAAGAAAATCCTTTAATGTAAAGTGTTTTGAAGTGTGGGTCATTTATCATTAACTGAATAATTAGACAGTTCAAATGAAGAAGTAGCTATGTGAGGAGCCACCTTAAGAATTTAAAAAACACAGCTTCCAGTAATCCTATTGAATACAAATGTGCAGCAGGTTACCAAACATTAAAACAAAGAAAACATTATTTGCCATTTTTTTTATGTTATTCATCAGCATCAATCTCAAATTTAACCTTATTGTTATTCATGGGTTGATGCTAAAAATTTCTTGATTAGAAATAATTTGTAGTCTAATCAATGCCTTTATTTTGGACATAAATTGAAAACAGCTCTCACAACCTCACTGTAAATGTTGTCCTCTTTTTTATTTTTTTTATTTTTTATTTTTTTGTTATTAACAATATTTGGTTACATTTGGTAACTTTATTATAAAATGTATATTTTTTATTTTAAAAAATGTTTGCCGGGGGGGGGGGGGGGTGATTTTAAAGGAACATTGTAGGCATTTTGATGTCTTTATTTAGAAGGTTCCCTTTGGTGGAAAACTGCCTTAACAAAGAAAAGGTGTTCACAAGATTTGGGTGAAATGCAAATAAGTCCAGCTAGATGTCAGGCATCTTGCTGACAAAGGGGTAGTGGTTGCAAAGAGTGTGCACAGAAAGTCCAGCTGACAATGAGAGGGTGTCATCTGCATACATATGGTTCTGAGAACAATCTGAAGTTTTGGCAGCCTGATTAATGTAATTAGAGAATAAAGATGGGCCAAGGATAGTGCCCTGAGGCACACCTTTCAGAATAATAAGTGATTGTTTAGTCTTAAGCTGATTGGCATGGTGCTGGTGGACAGACCAGTACTAGAGAGCATTGGGAGTTTTATCAGTTTTATCAAAAAATTGGGGGAAAAAATTGCCTACCGGTAATTATTCCTTTATTTTTTTCATTGTACTCTTTTGAAATGTATAAATTGTTCTGCTGGTGCTTTTTTTCTGCTCAACATCCATCAATGTTTTGAGTTATCACAATAATTTAAAGTTTAGAACCCTAGCTTCATTTCTTCATGAAGACCTAGAAATTACACCCATCACTCATTCTTTGATGCTTCTAACTAAAAGCAAGGTTTCTCCACCGTTTTCCTAAAAAACAGACTATCTCAAGAGGCAGTGCTGATGGATCTCTTCTAGATGAGGTCACGTTTGTTTTCTCTCAGCAGCTTATGTGGTTGAAAGCACCAAAGCGGCCTGGAGGTCCGGATAAATTAAAAACCGTTCCACACTTTCTTATCATCAAAGGGTGACCGTAAGCTGCCCAGAGTGGGGCTCCGATAACGCTGGACTAAGGAAAAGCATGTACCAGGATACCATGTTTGGACAAATGAAAACAGGTGATGCAGAGGAGATAACGGCACATCAATACCCCCCACCCCCCCAACAGAGATATGATTGTATATTTAATGTCTTCCAGCATTTTTTTTCTCCCTCTTTAGAAGATTTAGTCGATAGCAGCTTTAAAAAACAACATGAGAACATCTCTTGGGGTCTCCTATCACACGTTACCTATGGATTCCAATCAGAGCAGGTTTCTTTTCCTTGGTAGCATCCATCTTCCTGCCCTTTTATATGGAAAAAGCCTCTGTGATGACAAATATCATACAGCGAGCTCTGCATCCTGCTGGGGCAGCTGTTGTTTTGTTTTTCAGGTTGAATACTTGTGAAAGATTAAAATGTCCTTTAGAGGAGAATACCTTACTCCAAGGTAATACGTCAAAGATTTTTCTTTTTTTTTTTTGGGGGGGGGGGGGGGGGGATGTTTAATTCATGAATTTAGATTATGCAGAGTAGAGCGTAGAGACTTTGGAGGTATTGTGATGCTGTGTGGGCGTAAATCTACATTGATGAATCTTAAGTTAAAGAGCCACACATAAACACAATAACAAACAAGTTATGTTTGGATTTTGTTCATGTCTCCCATCTCTGATCTCCAGCTGAAGCTTTAGAGGGAACTCGTGGGTTTGTTTACAGAGCGCTCATCCGTTCCAGCGCTGCCTCAGATACGATCTGAAAGGGAGAATTTTCTGTTTTCTTCTCAAAAACGCATATGACACATTCCATCTGCCAAGAGTTAAGGAATGAGATTACCTTGTTACTTAATGGTCTAAATTCTCTAATCTTCTCCAAACGAGCGCAGCCTCATTTCAGGCTGAATTCATGCTGACATTCCTCTGATAAGTATTTTTATTTTCGGCTGTTATTAGCTCATGACATATCCAGGTTAAGTCTTAAAACTTCGACATGATGCAGTCGCGCTTCATTACCCAAATCTCAGACGGGTATTATCAGGAGACCACTTAAGACCCAAAGCAAAGCAGGAAGAAGGAAGCAAATTATTCATGAAGCAGTAAACAGAAGCTGTGGGAGGGAAGATTGTGCCGCTGCATCTCATGCTGAACTGTAAAGTGAGGCAATAAAATCGTTCACGTCGGAGGATGGAACATGCTTTGATGTCTTTGTTTGTTGCAGACTAAACTGTTGACCAGACTAGAACAGAAGTCTGATCATAAAACAACCTCAATTCTGTATGGATTGTGGGTGTTTTATCAAGCAAGGAATGAACAACAGCTTATTAAAATTACCATTGTGGAGAATTTCAATCAAATAAGGTGAAACAATAATAAAACTGTCATTTTTTATACAGCTGAAATAAGAGTGTGCAACGTTAATCTTAATTATAAAACATTTTTGCAACTTACATCTAATTTTTAGAAGTTTTTCTGCGTTCTTTAAAAATAATGAAATGCCACCATGGGTTGTTAGCTACCTCGCTCGGTTCTCTGAAATGCCTTCATATTTACTTCTACAACTGTTTGATACAGCTAAACGGAGATTGTTCAGATTTGGCAGAGCCGTTGGCGCAGCGCTGTGCCGCGTGGTGGGCATAAGCTGCACACTAATCTCTAAATTGAAAACCAGCAGGTCCACAGTTTTAACGGGATTATTTTTCTGTTTGTCAGACTGAGGCATTCTTCCCCCGAGGAAGATGTGACTCAGAGTGATGAGGGTATTAATGTACGTCAAACACGAGTGCAGAAACGAAACCAAAACAAACTGACTGAGGCCGTTTGTGTATCGTTCCAGTGAAGACGGACCAACTCCAGATGATTAAACGGGAGCTCACTCAGATTAAGGTGAAGATCGACTCTTTACTGGGACGTCTGGAGAAGATCGAGAAGCAGCAGAGAGTCGAGTCTGGTGAGGAACAGAAAGAAATTAAACGTACACGTAGGCCATAAGTCTTGGTGACACAGTCGGAGATAAGAGCTGCAGAGCTCTCTGTCACCTCAGCAGACAGGTGTCAACGCCACGCTGACTCGGTTCTTTATAGATGCCACAGCACTGTCAAGGTCATGTGGGCAGAAAATTGCCACACGGTTCTGGTTTTTAATTAGTTCATGACACAAAAACATCAACGCAACTGTCCAGTTTGTCATTTGGAGTGGTAGAACCGGGTCAGAGGACATGGTGAGAGATAAAGTCTGAACTTACATGAAAGTAAAGAACTTGTTCTCCACATAAACTCAGGATTAAAGAAACAGATGAAGGAGAACACCGCTGCATTCAGGAACTCCATTAAAGACCCAACACTGGACAGATGGGAACACTAGACAATAAAGAATGAAGACATCAAGCTCCAGAGACTGAAGCATTGATCCAGAGATGGGTTTATCATTTCAGAGGCTGCTGTCAAATATGACACAAAAATCAATACCTCTCTTTTCTTATTTAGGAAATCACTTTTCCAATTCTAATCAACATCCTGTGTTATTCAAAGGCAAAACTATAAAATAAACTATTAGAAGTTCATGTTATATAATGTATCAAGTTGAATGTTGATGCAAACTATTTGGATTTAAAAATACACCAAATGTCCAAAAGAGACTCATCAAAGCCACCGTACCAGATGAATGGCTCAATCAAAATGTCACCAATTGTTAAACAAAAAGAAAAGAAGCATCAAAATTTTATTTTAGAGAGTTTTAATTGTTAGCTTTCTGACTGCACTTTCTTCCCTTCCTTGTTTCAGAGGCTCAAAGAAAGTATGAGGACAACTGTGACTCCCTGCACGAGGAGTCCGTGTCGGAGACAGCAGAGAACTCTGGCGAGGAGGCCGGCGAGGGGGCGCTGGATGTGGAGGCAGGGGAGATGACCGATGGAGGCGAGGACGACTACGATGAGGAGGGAAGCCACCATCTGGTAAGAAGAGACGGTTGACAGGACTGTCAGGGGCAGTGAGGAAGCAAAGCACTTTGGGAGATCTCAAGAAGACGCCGTCTTCACTGGCTGAAAGCTAATTTTCCTGAATTATTCATGTCCACAGTTGTGGCAGATCAGGGCTTCACAGAGTAAGTGAGAGCGCCTGGTCTGACAGTTTCTGTCAGTCCACCGGGGCTGTGACAGGACGAGAGGCTTGCGCACATACTTACAGGCTTTAATTAAAGGAGTGGGTTTCAGATACATGGGGTGGACCTGGTATGAACCACATTAACTATGAAGTGGTCGATGGACAAGAAGCATTTCAACTACAAGATCATAGAAGGAGAAACAAAAAAAAAACGCTGTTTTTAGGGTTTTAATTTTGTTTTGAAAAATGTAAAAATTTCAGGATGGCTCTATCAAGTAGCTTGTTTTGCTGAAAAAAAGCCCAAAACTTTATTAATTACAGAAATGTCAACCCTCTGATAAGACTATAAATGCTTTTATTTTGTTGAGGCTTCCAAATGATCTGCACTTCTTCCCCATGAGATGACTAAACTGAGACCAGCAGCAAAAACATATTTCTTCATTAAAGGGACGTTATGGAAGTTTGACAGCCAAAACATACATAGAAATAATAAATTTCTTCTTCATATATTCTCCTGCAATGCCCTGGTCCTGTAGAATGAGCCCTGGCATTTCTATTGTGATTTGGACTTTGGACTCGACTTTGACTCGATTGTCTTTGACTTGGACTTGACTCAAGACTTGACTGGAAAGACTTGTAACTTACTTGTGGCTCGCAAAGCAGTGACTTGGTCACCCCTCTGAAAGACACTGACACTAGTCTGTGACTCGATACAATCTGCTGGGTTTCACTTTTTACTGATGGGCATAATGAAGTGTCATGATTTGGTGCCACATCAATAAACTGAATTTAATTGGTTCTGTTCTTTATAAATGTACGGTGGCCCAGAAGGTTCACTGAAAATAGCATCCACAAAGCAACAGCAAAATCTACAGTGTGACAAACAAAACTGGTGACATGGCAGGTGTGTACCTGCGTATCATTTATTTGCAAAAATTATTCTATTACCTTAATTATGCTGAAAGCATAAATAAAAGAGAGAAAAACGCATTCAGGACCGCTGTGCTTTACAGGGGTGGTATGAGTCACAAACACTGCCATCTTTTACTTATTTACATTCAGGTAGTAATTAAGGTATTAACGTTTAAATTGTGCTATTTTTTGTCCTCTTTGGCTTTTGTTGTTGTGTTCTGGCTTCTGGATTTCATTGAACCTCCTGGGCCGTAAACAGCGTTAAAAACATTAGTCTACACTACTCTGTCACCTGCTGGTGCAGTCCCTTTAAAATAAGTACTCTGAATGCTTTCTGCCTGAACTGTGTTGACTTCATAGGTTAGTATCTCAGATCTACAATAGGAATTTTATTTAAACCTGTTTAGTTTGTTGCTAACATCCAGATAGGAACAACTAAAAACACATATTTTCTTATTTATTGAAATTTCAGTAATAAACTCGCATAATTACCGCTCCTCCATGACAGATAAAGTAAAACGGTTGAGGTTCAAATGATTATCGAGCCAGCTTTTTCAGCTCTAATTCCAAACAGAAGCAGCTTTCATCAGTCTTCCCTCTAATGTGATTGTTCTCTCAAAGCTTATATCGATTGCATTCAGCGAAGCCATTTGATCTCAGCGAGCTTTGCGTCAGCGCTCATTTATCACATCAGTGATTTCTAAAAAAAAGGACAGATTTCCATCTGTCGAAGGTTCTTTTATCAAAAAAGCAAACAAAAAAAACTGCCGTTTTGCTGTCATTTTTATTCATTTAACATTATTATGGTAGGTTTTTATTCATCATTTCCTCTGAAGGTTGAAAGCTGAGTGTCAGTGTTGCTTTCAAACTGCAATTTAATTGTGATCCTTTTATTGCAACCCTGGCTGGTGTTGTAATTATATTTTAGTTTAATAACAGTCATTTGCATGCCGATGCTTTCAAAACACCCTCAGTGTTTTATATTATACAGCCGTCAAAACATGTTACTTATAATGAAAAAAATCAAAAATACAGGAAAAACTTGTATTTTGCAACATCAAAGCACTTATCCTGAGTCTAATCTATGCTTTTTGTATGCCTTACTTTTGTAACGCCTCTTTTATTAGCCATAACCCGGTTAGCACAGCCTTGATGAAAGCTTTGCATTTCTCTCTATCGGATATTATGCCTTAACAACACATCTGAGGGGGTTTATTTGTTTCCAGAAGGACATGTTGATCACATTTTTAGATAAGTTAGCACAAAGGGCTGTGCTCCCATTGAGCCTTTATCATGGGTGACCTTTAAAAAGTTAAATTACAACCTGGGAGCTGACTTCCTTCCTGTGTTCTCTCTCTCTCTTTTGCTTTTAGATAGAGAACCACGTATCAGACATCGACAACTGAGATGAGGTAAGGGCTTTGGGTTCCTGTTAAACCAACGTGTCCATTGCAGGATCTGCTCCTCTGGTGCATCCTGATTAAACATCCAGATCTTATTAAAAACCCGCTCAGTGGTGTCTTCAGTGCCTCCAAAACTCACGTTAATCATCTCAGAAGTCGTGTGCTACGTGACATTTAGGAAAGCAGCATCACTGAAGGGCAGATAATACAGAGTTCAACACAGGGAGCGTTAACGGCGTTCCAATGGGCCAGAACTTCCCATAAACAACATTATGATAATTGAATTGTGAAGAGGCGGAGGGGGGTTGAGGCCTAAGGTTAAGAGTTCCCTGCTTCTCCCCTCACAGGGAGTGGGTAATGATGCAGCACTGACACCGTCTGGCTCGGCGATGGTCAGCTCTTCCTATTCAGGCAGACAATGTTCACAATAAGCTCCGAAAAATACAAATAATTACATCTTTACTTAGTTTAGTAGAGGACACTAGTGTGAGTTGGAAGCAGATCGATTGGGGGGATTTTAAAAGCCGATTCTGTTGCAGATCCACATCATAGCTTTTTCATACTTCCAAATTAATTAAGCACACATGTAGTAGTTCAAATGATCAAAAACCTTTTACTCCACCGTATTATTTATGTAAGACTGAACACTTACCCTACATACTTTTGCACAAAATCTACAGAAGAAACATGAATAACGAAAATGAAAGTCGCAGAAATGCGATAGCTTCTAGATGAAGCTCAGATCACCAGACGGTTCACGGGAACTGTAATTGACAAATGCTTTTCGGAGCGCCTTGTGGAAAAACTTAAGGAGTGTTGCTTCAATCGGCATAAAAAACAAGTTACATCCAAGCTTAAATGAAGTCCGTGATGGCGCAGAGACAGCTCCCACACCCACTTTATATTGCCATCATGTAACCTGTAGTGAAAAACGTGATTGCGCCAAATTCCCGCCACAGACTGACCAATTATAAACAGCCAAAGGCTCTCTTGTGCTGCCTCCACTTTGCAACAAAGTAGCATCGTAGTTTTTTTTTAAAACAGCTGGAGTTGCGTGATTATTTTCTTAATCCTTCCTCGATTGTTGAATGGTTAGGAGGAACAACCACTGGCTTCTTCTCTTTATCTAACCCGGGATGGTTGTGTTGCTGTTAGGGTTGTCACGGTATCTAGTGTAGAGGTAAACCCCAGTAAAAAAGATGACAATAATAATAACCGTCTTATTTTAAAAAAAATATATTATCTCGGTGGATTACCGTGGCTGTGGTGTAGGTGCGGTGACCCTTACCAGCCACCGTATCATCCGCTGAAGTTGCCCACATGCGCACTTTGTTGTTTACAACCAAAACTTTCTTGAAGCTAAAGCTGAAATAATGGCCAAAGGATGAGACGGCAGTGCTCAGAACATTTATTATCCCTCAAAGAAGACAAAGTGGGAAGTGCGGGCATTTTTTTGGATATTTGAAGAATGCCGAGGGACAGTTGATAGAAGACGGCTATCCTGTTTGCAGCCTATGCAGGAAAAAGTTTCTGTGAAAGGAAGCAACGCTTCAAATCTCATGACACATCTGCGTGACCATCACCCACAACTCTACAGTCAATGTAAGGCAAGCTAACGTTAGTGTTTTAGCTAAAATGCGTGATTCGAGGATTTGGGTTGAGGGAGAATGCAACGAGTCGCTATATAAAGCAGCCGCAGTGCCGCTACCTGCATATAAACCGTGTCGCGGACACCCCCATGTTGAAATGACACTATGCATTACGGGGCTCCCAGGGGCAGATAAGAGTTGGTCTCTCTCCGAGAATAATTATGAATTTAACAATGATTACTGCCTGATGACATTTCCCCACATCTGCAAAGCTCACTGGAAGGACACAAACCGAGGACAACATTTTCCTGATATAGGGTTTATTACTCAAGTAAGGGTAAGAAAGTATCTGATTAGAAGGCTACTTGAGTACTGAGTATCATCTGATCTAATACTTTTAAAATGATGACATCAAACAGACAAAAAATAAGAAGTTATGGGCAAATGTTGGTATTTTAAAGACTAAAGGGAAAAAATGTAAACAAATAAACAACATAATTACAAAATGTCAAATTTCAGGCAAAATTTAGATGCAAACTGAGGACAATATTTTCCTGATATGCAGGGTTTATTTAATTGTCTGAAAATGTAACACGTTTAAAAAAAATACAGCGATAATACCAAAAACCGTGATAATTTAGGTCACAATAACCGTGAGGTTCAATTTTCACACCGTGACAACCCTGGTTGCTGTTGTATTTTATTTCAATGTAACTAAAAACCTTTTCTTCAATCCTGGCGAGTGAATCTCACATTCAGTGGCTAAAGATAATGAACAAGCTTCCGCCATTGCTGTTTTTTTTTGTTGTTGTTTTTTTTCAACTGGTCCGTCACCTAAAGTGTCTGAGCAGCACGCATAACTTCATTGTTCTTCCCACGCATTGTGGCTGTTTTTGGCATTTCGCTGCACTGCAATGCATCGATTAACGGGTGAATCGGCACACCCCTTGTGTTAATAAAAATAGACAAAATCCTTCTGAAAAATGATATTTTGATGTTAGTCATGTGGGATCAAGTGTTTCCTCTTTCATTAATTCATTTAGTTTTTTTTTTTTTTTGCTTTAATGAAGGCCCTGGGTCTTTTCTCCACCAGCCTTGTCAGGAGCATCTTCAGATGGAGGTCACTTGGATACAATCTCTGTGTGACTGGACACGTTTTCGGAAGGGTTTAGGACTGACTCAGGCCAACAAGGACTTGCACCCTTTTCTATTCTCAGCCACTGGCTTGGCAGCTTGGCTTCTGTGTTTCACATCACTGTCTTTTTTTTTTTTTTTTTTTTTTTTTTGCTCTTTCTTGTTTCAACCCACAGAAATTGTTGAGTTTAAACCAAGAGGGAAAAAATCTGAAAAACGAACACGACCAGAAGTGTGTTTTAACACACACACACACACACACACACACACACACACACACACACACACACACACACACACACATTAATATGCTTGTGTGGATCCTCCCTTGACTTTCATTCATTTGTTTGTTTGGTTGGTTTTGTTTTTGTGACTGTATTATGCCTAACCATACCCCAATCCTAATCATAACCGATGTTGTTCTATTCCTAACCCTAACCTAAACAAAAGTTAATTCACACCATATCTCTAAAATGTCATTTTAGGGTATTTTGTCATCGTGTGGACTAGCCAAAGGTCCCCACAATGTGAAATTGTCCACACACTACAGGTTAAAAGTTAAAATGTGTCTACATAAACCTTTAAATACACACATACACACAGAGAGAAAGTGCTCTGAAATCTATTCAACTCATCATTAAAAACTCTAATTTTCCACGAGTCAGTGGAAGACATGTGGTTCTACCAAAGGTTATTGGTTAGAGTGTTACTAATGCCAAAAAGTCTGGAAGTCAATATGAATTATTCATTAAACCACACTGTTTGTTTGCAAATTTAAAATAAAAAAACTGCATCAACGAGCGTTAAAGGAATAAACACAACTCCAGGTGGAGTATATGTATTAGTGCCTTCATCAAATCCTGCTATACACTGTCCTATTCATGTCTACTGCCCTCTGGTGGAGAATCTACAGAGGGATATGTTATTTCTATACTACTCATATTGTTGTAGTATAATAAAATATAGTTGGTACATTCAAGTGATTTAATTAATAGTTCCGTTATAAAAACTAGTTATTGTTGTTCTTATTTAATTGGCTCCAAAAGTTCATCAGTGGCAGATTTATGTCCAAAAATTAAGTTTCCTTAAAATAGCATAGTCCAGTGTTAAAGGGGCATTATGGAAGTCTGACAGCCAAAACATGTATAGAAATAATACATTTCTTCTTCATACATTCTCCTGCAATGCCCTGGTCCTGTAGAATGAGCCCTGGCATTTCTATTGTGATTGCCTTTTTTCTGTAAAATCACAGAAAAAGCGAGCTGCTCAGGTCGAGCAGACTGCTTCATGTGCGTTCACGCTCAGGCATAGCCCGTAGCATTTGCTATCTGTAGCTTTAGCAGCAGAGAGAGAGGCAGTTCCACTTTGTCGCTGTTCCTAACGCCTAGTGACAAAGCTAGCTACATTTCTGAGGACCTTAGCTACTTTCTGTAGAACTTTCTTCTAGATATTTCCTGCAAATTAGCAACAAAATAGCCATTTTCGCTGCAAACTGTTCTTTGAAGTTGTTTCAGCTGTCATCAAGGATATAAATGTTACAGATACAGAAGACGTCACCAGCCCTTTAGCTCACCTAGTAAGAGATAGACTCTCGTGTAGAAGACCTAGGTTCAATTCTGGGTGTGAACATAGTTTATTTAAAGTATCTGTTTTACATTAATGGTATACATTATAATGTACATTATTTTACAGTAAGATGCCCAAATTTTTATTTGAGGCTCGCCGAACGGCATTGAATTCACAGATAAAAAAGATGTGGGTTCAACTTTCATTTTGGAAGAATTTTTCAAGCAAGGGAAGGGAATGATCTGAGCATGCAGGAGGACTGACCCATCTTAAACCTTCGCTGGCTGTGCTGAAGAGAAAGGTACAGAACCAAATTATTTAATTAATTAGCTGCGCGTTCTCCTGTCCTCTGTCCTCTGGGCCACACACACACACACACACACAAACACACACACACACACGGGACTGTCTCAGCTGTTATTTTCGTTAAGGAGTGTGCACGTACAGCATGCGCGCCTCGTGCACGAGCCTACTATTGAAGCTGCCATTACGCTTTTGGCCTGAGGGGGCAATCGCGAGCATAAAAATTCAAAACTCCGTAAAGTCCCTTTAATGAAAGCAAACTCAAATGATTTATAAATGAACCAGATTAGGTTCTAAATGTCAGATTTTATGTTATTTTATTCAAATTAAACACTTTATTTCTGAGATTATGAAAATTTTGTTAATTAGTGGTAAAAAAAATAAACACTAACTATGGCTTTTATCAGCCTTTTCATGCAAGTTCTGAGTTTTAATCCCTTTAACTAGGCCACATATTTGCATTACTGTTACAAACACCTTAAATCCTCCTCAGTGTATAGAACAGGCAGATGTTTCACCACAAATCATGGTTGGAGCTTCATTGTCCAGCAGGATTGCATGCAAATCCAGCAGAAAATAATTCAAGCTGCCTACTCCTGATCAGATTCACATCGTTTTACATGAAGATTGTAGAGGAGAGGCGGTCACATGGTGTGTTTTATCTCTGCAGGGCGAGGAAGTCGACTCCTGGCTGTAGGTTTTAGACTCCATCTTCGCTTTCAAGGATCTGTGAGGGATCAAGATGCCTAATCAGGACTGTAAAGAGATTCTGAATCGTGTTTCCAAGCCTGCAGCACAAACCAAATGAGATGTGCTCTGTAATGAAAAAAATAATAATTATAAGAATAACTTGTTAGAAAAACACTGAAGTGGTCCTGAAATAATGATTCTGACAGGGAGGAAGCAGGTTTATAAATAAAAGTCTAAAACCCGATGCTGATGGGTTGTTGATGCTTTTATAAAAATGTGCTTGCGCTGTAATTTTTCAATCTTTTTTCTTTTTTTGTTGTTTTTGTTCAAGTATCAAATTAATTCAAATGAGAGCGACCTGCGACTGCGGAGCGGTGTTCAGAGAATAACAGAAATATGGCTGCCATCTGGTTTTGGATTAGACTCGTGCATGAAAACCAGTAGCTGTGAGCGAAATGTTATCCGGCTTTATCCATTTATCACACAGAATGCCCAGAGGGGCCGTTCCATCATGGACCACAACTCCTGCCAAGCTTGTGAAGCAGAGAGGGCTTCCTGTGGTGAAGAGCCAGCTCTGACACAGGAACTCCGCCCAGGGAGCAGAACCCCGGCATCCTCCTGGTTCAGTCAGCATGGAGCCATGATGCTGCTGCTGCACCCTTTTTATTATTATTGTGCTCTGATTTAATCTCAGTGATGAAACCTTGAACCTAAAAGGCAAAAATCTAAATGTAATCTTTAAAACGCTCTCTGATTGGGTTTCCCGTTTCCCTTAAACCACCATCATGTGCAGGTCTAATAAACCTGATTACTAATAAATTACTGCTAATGAAATTGTGTCTCTAACAAACTTCATGTCAGCTTGTTCTCCGGTCCCGCTCTCGCTCCTGTTATGGTTTTATACTGGAAACCAGATCTCCCAGCTGCTAGCATCAAGTCATCAGATGTTAAAATTCTTCTGAAAACATAATTTTGTACAATTTTCAAACTTTTTTCTGCTTCTGTCTTTAATTTAATTTATTACTTAATGAACTGATGCATCTTGTGTTCTGAATTATGATTTTAAAAGTCAGCACTGATTATTAGTCATTAATGTGTGCGTACCTGTGTTTTATGGTGTACGTTTACGGGATTGTTTTAGCGAAAACTGGCCTGATAAATAAATAAAGCATCAAGATTTTGAGACATTGATAATGTATGCTTTTTGTACAATCTAGACAATTTAATTTAATGTTCAGGGTTTAATTTGAACCAGAGGTGCATTGATCATTCAGCCATGACCAGAATAAAGCAGTTTTTAATTTACTGGAACTTTAATATTTAAAGCAGTAATCCAGAGTTTTTCCTATTTAAGTATCCATGTATGATTTTTTTAGAAATCTGTAAAAGTGATAGGCTCATCCCTTCTGCTGATAAAATGTAGGATAAGCCCTCCACCATCCCTTAAAGCCCGCTCAGCATTAGGCAGTAGCGTTAGACATCTGCTGATGTACAGATATCAGTCACAGAGGGTTCACGAGCATTAGCAGAAATCTGATGCAGAGTTGGTGACATTTCTTATGGAGGAGTAAGGCTTTGAAAAAAAAGATGTGTGTTGACGAACAATAGGGGAACCACGTAATTTGGGATAGGGGCTAATGTGCAATACATTGTTCCACCTCTAGGTGGTGGCCTCCAATTATTAAAAACTTCAGAATTCTGTTTTAACCAGTTTGGAGTAAAAAGAAAATCTCTTTTGCAAAAGTGCCCTCTTCAAGTTGGAAGCAAAAAGTTTTTTTTTTTTTTTTTTTTTTTTTACCACTAGCCAAGCAGCTAATTTCCTAGCAGTAATTAGTGTTCATTGTTTTTCTATTGCATGGAAAATTCTGCAGATGCACCAAAGGTGTGAAAATACATTTTTCCACATGAGCTCTAAAATCAGAATTGAAAATAGTCAATTCCTTTTTTCAGATGGGGTATTCATGCCTATATTTGTTCATTAACCTGGAGGATGTTATTTTACTTTGAATATTTTATTTGACACATTAATCTTCACTTCATCCAGAAATTATAAAATCATATTTATTGTTAAATATTTCTCAGAATTGGCCTAGAAAAACTGTGATTGCTGCACCTCTAACCTAAAACATCAGACTTTCAGTTTTTTTTTATTACTCTTCTTTATTTAATCTTGAAAATTATGTGTTGTAATTTATATTTGCATTAAACATTTAATCCCTATTATAACCCAATGTTACTAATACGTTTCTGGGAAATCTGAGCCACTGGGGTTAAATCGTTGTGCCCCTTCAAAATAAATGTCTGGTAAATTATGTTATATTGTAATATTTAGCACTATTTTTGTATCCAAAAGGAGCACAGCTCTGATTGATGTTTACTTGTTTTTCCAACAGTAGCGTGACATGTCTGCACTCACACTCAGAACAAACCTTTCAGCTGTCATTGTTTATCTGGGTCGATTTGGAACGTTTCCCATAAAAAATCCCCTCACGTTTATTTCACAGCAACTCTGCCGTTTTAATGCCGTTCTGACTGTTTGATGAAACCAGAGTCATGGGACTCGTAGAGGTGTGTAAGTGACAACTGTTGTATAGAAATGTACATTTATTTGTAAAGATATTTTTATCAAACGGCATGTTTACTGTAACTTTGTATTTTCAGTTTTCATGTCTGGAAAAGAAAAGTATTCTAACTGTTGTAGGGCTAGAGGAGTCACTGTCATTGTAGATAATTATTTGTGTTCTTATTAGTCAATAAAAATGTTTGTGTCATACTTAATTTGTCTGATTTTATTGAGTGCTTTTATTTTTATATTCTAAAATAGGACAAATATTAGGGAATTACAGCAGGAAACGATGAGTACCCAATCTGAGTGCCTTTTATAAGAGGTTAATGTAAAAAAGTAAAAGAACTTTATGTGATCAATAATGTAAAATACTAATAAAATTCCTGGTTTTCATCAAAAAACTGATAGAAAGATGGGAGCCAAATAATCTGTTACAGCACACATGAAAATCCACAAAGATGACAGCTAAATTTCATCTGATTAAAGCTTCAGATTGAAATATTATTACATGATTACTGACAATCTGATGAAGTGAAATGTAGGCTGGTTGGATGGAGCTGCATCCAAACCTCCCATTATACACTCATTGTAACATGAAACTGGGATGTGTTTCCACCCCAGCTAGCTTAGCTGCTAATTTCCATAGTAAACATCCCTTTCATAATGTGAACCTTAATTTAATTTTACTGGGAAGAGAGAGATGCTACATCAACATACATGTCTCCCTTTAGACAGTAAGAAAGTAAATATTTGCTCTAAGGTTTAAGTAAACACAAGGACATCAGAAATTGAGTGCAAAGTGCAGCTCATGATAACAAATTCTCCTTCCGAGGAACATGCAGTGTGTCATAAATGGAACACTTAGTGGAGAATGTACCTTATCAAAAATAAAAAGCTGTTTCAGCACCCAGTCAGAAATGGAATGCTGCATCAGTAGAAAGTTTTGCATTAAAATGACAATGTGTAGTTTTTACCATTAATCTCCGAAATATCCAGTAAAATGTTGTAAATGAATTAAAAGATACCCAGTTGTAGAAAAATATTGACGGTTTCATGACTTATAACCATAAAAATCGTGTCTAAATGGGAACGGGTCTAAGGGTTTTTCTCAATGCCAAGGAACCTCGCCTTCGTGTCTTGGCCACGCCCCGGTTGCCCAAGAAATACGTCATCAGGAACTGCCAAGATGTGTTCCAATTTTCATATTCTACTGAGGTGTGTGTTTGTTAGCCGTTTAGCTAGCTGAGCAATGATTTAGGTGTCTCCTGCCCCCTATCGTCAAAGAAATTACACACTGTTACTTTAAAGAAATGTTAGTTTAAAGAAATGGAACAGTGTATCAGATGAAATGCAGTATGTCAAAAATGGAACAGTCTCTACTGTTCAGCTACCATTTGATAGTAAATATTTGTTACTAGAGCTTATTTCTTTACTTTTGACACATTCATGTGAATCAGTGAAATTGAAATAAATAATTTGCAGTGGATATGGAAAGTATTCAGACCCCATCAATTTTTCACTCTTTGTTACATTGCAGCCATTTGCTAAAATCAATTATCAAATAGTGAGCTGTAAGGTCTCATATAGACAGCTGTGTGGCTTTCCTAATCAAGTCCAATCAGTATAATCAAACACAGCTGGACTCCAATGAAGCTGTAGGACCATCTCAAGGTTGATCAGAAGAAATGGAAAGCATCTGAGTTAAATATGAGAGTCATAGTAAAGGGTCTGAATACTTAAGACCATGTGGGATCAGTTTGTCTCTTTTCTGCAGAAATGTCTAAAATTTTGTGTTTTTCTGTTTATATGCAGTGCTGTGTGTACATTAATGAGGAAAAAAAAACAATTTAACTGATTTCAGGAAATGGCTGCAATATAACAAAGAGTGAAAAGCTGTTGGGGGTCTGAATATGTTCTGTACCCTCTGTAGAAATGAACAACTGTAATCCATTGTAAGACTGACCAGGCCATTAGCTCATCAATCCAATTAGAAGTTATAAGTGAGGTAATCTCGCTAAAAAATTGCACATATAGTTAATCAAGCATGTTTATTTTTGCGGTAGGAATAAAAATTTTGGATGATTTGTTAATTTTAACAGAAAACCAAAATTTACTGCAAATAAAACCAGAACTAAAAGAAGATAATTGAACAAATAAAAACTTCAACAATGGTTTCAGCTGGACTAGTACAGCCCTACAGCTCTGTTTCCTGTTAGAATACCCTTGAAAGATCCCAGTGAGTCACTTAGACTCTGCAAAGGTGAACTAGCAGCAACAGATGGCTGATCAAAAGGCCTTCATTGATTTGCTGTAAAACTTAATGCATAAAGGTTAATGAGGACCAGCTCCAGAGCCACGAGCAATTAGCCGTCTGAATGAAGTCCACAGTGCTGATGTGTGGCATGACTGAGCACAGCTCTTACCTTTGGAACTGAGGTATAAAAATGTGTCGCTTATTTTTAAAGCACTGGAAGCTTTTCCATTTATACAGAAATAACTCTAATGTCTGAGGTAAAATAAATTAATATTTAATAAAGAGCAGTAGAATCAAAACGACCACACGTAATCTAATTCTACCAGAGCTGTGAGCCGTCCAGCCTTAACATTTGTAAAGCTTTTGAAATTAAGTTAATAAAGATTAAATAATTTAAATGGATGTGCTTTTCTAGGACAGATTTCTTTAATGTCAGCCTTTGGATCTTGTCTCGTTTTTACCTGTTTAGGTAGGGCTGTGTTGTAAATAAACCCAGAATGTTCTTCACACAGACAGCTCCACCCGTCCCTCCTCCTTTAAGGTGTTCTGGCTCTGCCTCGGGGTCTCCTTTAGAAGGACACGGCAGAAACACCTTCCCCAAGAGGCACCCAGAGGCTAACCTGACCACATTGACCCATCTCACCTGACAGAGGCGCTCCTTCCATTCCCTCTCTGAAGATTTTTTTTAGGGTTATCTTCTTATTTTGGAGTGAAGATGATATTTTTAAAGAAGTGTGCGTAGTACTTTTCTGATCATTTCTGCTGAGCAAAAACCACAGCTGGCCTACAAATCCAGACAAACTTATGCAGTAACAAAAATATTTTGCTTTGTAGGTTGCTCAAGCCACGCCCCATTGTACCCTCAGCAGGTCTACGCTTGGCCTGAATCCAAGGGCGTCAATTTGTTTTCAGAAACGCTGGGGACAATAACCATACACTTGAGTGGGGTTTAAAAATTGCTGGGGACAATAAAGTAGGCTAGCACAGGGGTCGGCAACCCGCGGCTCTGGAGCCGCATGCGGCTCTTCCATCCATCTGATGCGGCTCTCTGTGATTGTAAAATAATGAATGGATATTTAAATAAAAATCTCTATATGTTACTGCATTAATTTTACATCTGTAAGCTAATTCTAAATCTAAAGATTGGCTGCGTAAACCTGAACAGGCCCAACAAGGTCTTACTGTGAGACCGGGTTTACGCGTCACGCTTGTGCGTAATCATATCGGCGCATTCTGAGCTGAAGAGGATGTCAGATTCTGGGCTTCTCCTCAGACGGCTCCTGGATGTGTCGCCACATTGGAGACAGGAACAAGCACTATTCAGCCAAAGTTTCATAATCAGGGAACATTTTCTAAGTGACAAGTCTCTCTGAGATTCAGGGTTTGGAAAATGCTCGCTTCAGTGGGAGGAACCTTCCTGCATGCGTTCTGGTTCTGCGACGCGCTCCGAGCCCCTCTCCACATCTTCAGCTCGCTGTGCACCTTATGTAGTACACACTGACAGTGAGCTGCGCTGAGCAATGTCCAGCTCAGATGTTCAGATGGGAATCTTTTCTTGAGTGATTCAGCTACATCTGCGATGCGCGTAGAATAAAATGTCAGTTCGTCTGCATGCGTCGGGGTAATTCTTTCTATTCTTTCTCCGTCAAAATAAACGGCCAAATACGGGAACTGTCCGGTCAACACAAGCCCTGCTTTTAACTGTTTAGTTTTCTTGTGAAAATAGATCAAATTAAACTTGATTAACACCAGAGCCAGGCGCACTGCGCCGTTATCTCCGTCACTGTAAATGAGGGAAAAACAAATTGATCGGATCCTTT
This sequence comes from Nothobranchius furzeri, assembly GCF_043380555.1. Classification (NCBI taxonomy): domain Eukaryota; kingdom Metazoa; phylum Chordata; class Actinopteri; order Cyprinodontiformes; family Nothobranchiidae; genus Nothobranchius; species Nothobranchius furzeri. Next base: position 43,095,732 of record NC_091747.1, on the reverse strand, counting down.
TCTGACCTTCCCCACCTACAAAGTTTAATTACAACAATCAAACGTGACAGAGCCTGGGTTTGTATTCTGAACAGTCTAAACATGTTTTAAACAGAAACGTATGACAAAAGGGGCACCTGCTTAGTAAAACCACCAACAGGGTGAAAAATACCAAAAATTGAAGGCAGACGGGCTACAACTTCTGGATCCATTTTATATAAATCGTTTTATTGATTATCGTCTTATGAAAGATAACTTTGACGTACACGAGCGACCAGGCACGTTGCAACCTTTTCAGAAGTGTGGGAGATGTTGTCTGTGCCTAAAATAATTTCATGTTATTCATCTTGTTAGTTTAATTTCCATAATAGTGGAGCAGGTGCGAATTTTAGACGCGTCACGCATGTCTCCGTTTTAAACATGTTTAAACTGTTCAGAATACAAATCCAGGCTTTGTCTCGTTAGACTGGTGTAACTAAAGTTTGTACTGAATGAAACTTTACATTAAACCATGTTGAAAAGAAAAGGATCCGATTAAACCGTCTCCCCCTCATTTACAGTCAGGAAGTACAGCGCAGTGTGCATGGCTCTGGGGTTAATCAAGTTTAATTGTTTCTCTTTCCAAAAATCTTCACAAGAAGGCAAAACAGTTAAATGGCAGGTTACAGATATTTCCATTTGACTGTTTATTTTGACGGATTAACTCAAGGATGTTGGTTGTTTTGAAATGTGACGTGCACCGTCTACTTTTGGCCACAAGAGGCCCTCGGTCTGCTGCCTGCACGGCTGCAGGCTGTTAGGTAAATTGAGCTTCCCTGTTAAAAGGGAGCTCTTGAAGGTATTCTGGGAGAGATGTGCAGATGGGTGTTGGCACGGAGGTGTTTGCTCTCCTCTCTAGCTCTCCTAGCTTACAGACGTTAAGGTCTTCCATTCGCTACCTGAGTGGTATTTTCGTTTATTTCACTACCTTAGTGGTATTTTGAGTTTTTGGTATTGTTAATAGTAATTTGTGTGTCCTCGTTATAGAGAGACTTTGCTCACCCTTTTGGTGCAGTTTTGCGTTTACTGTTTAGCCTTATTCCAGCCTATGTGCTGCGCTTTTAGTTTATTATTAGATATCGTTTTTCTTTATTGGGAAATTCCTTTGTTTATTAATACCCAGTTTTGGATGACCCTTTTGTTCCCTTTTCAGCCTAGAGCTTCGTTTTTGTTTAATAAATATCTTATAGAGAACTGTAAAAGTGTTTGTTTCATTACAGTACAAAATCTTCTTTACTCCCTTAACCACATCGTGCTCCTAGCGAAGCCGAGGGACGTAAAAGAGTGGGGGCTCGTCCGGGAATTTTTTGTTATTTATAACATTTTTACCCGAAATTTTAATTTGTACTGTGCTTGAAACTAACCTTTTATTTTTTCTCTTAGAGGCGAAGCAGGAATCATGTCTACCTTTGACGTACAGGCATTTGTGGAGGCTCCATCGCGCCGGCTGCTGGAGAATTGCAGAAAATCCGATCTGCAGCAGGTTGCCGCCCACTTCAGTCTGCTCGTCCCCAAGCAGCTAACGAAAGACGCCCTACGTCAGTTCGTCTTGGATTTCCTGGTTGCACAAGAGATTCTTCCGCCTGTGTCACGCCCTCCGTCACCACCGGTGACTAACGAAGAGGAGAGGATGGAGAAGCCTGAACTAGCCTGCTCCTCGGAGTCCGCTTCACCTCAGCAGAGCCCTTCGTCGTCTCCGTTAACCGGAGCTCGCCTGAAACTCCGACTGGCTCGTTTGCACATTGAGGCCGAGGAACGCGCTCTGGAAAGAAAGCTTCGACATGAGATTGAACTTAAAAGACTGGACGCGGATATTCGGCTGAGAGAACTTGAGCTCACATTACAGAGCAGGAAGCGTGATCCTGCCACGTTTCGGACTGTTCAACCAGCCGAGGACTCAGACGCCGCCATTTCGCCTCCCCTTGGGGATGTCCGACCGCCATCTGAGACTCCGCTTACTCCTACGTCTTCTACGACACCATTCGACATCAGCAAATGCCTCACGCTCCTGCCTCCCTTCCGAGAGACTGAAGTGGATGGGTACTTCCTTGCTTTCGAGAGGATGGCTGCGATACTCCGGTGGCCTCGCGATGTCTGGCCTTTGCTTTTGACCTGTAAGTTGACAGGTAAGGCTCTTCAGGTGGTGTCTGCTTTGTCTCTAACAGACAGTGCTAATTATGATACGGTTAAGTCTACTGTTTTGCACGCTTACGAACTCGTACCGGAAGCCTACAGGCAACGGTTCCGCTCTGAAACGCCGCGAGACAATCAGTCTTTTGTCGAGTACGCTCATAACAAATCGGTTTTGTTTGAAAAATGGTGTGTTGCTTCTCATGTCACTTCGCTAGCTGAGCTCAAAGAGCTAATCCTATTAGAGGAATTTAAGAGACATGTCCCCGAAAGAATTGTGCACTACTTAAATGAACAGAAGGTTACTTCCTTCTCCGAAGCTGCCTTACTCGCTGACCAGTTTTCTCTCACACATCGAGTCAAAGAAACTCGTTCAGAGCCCGTACGAGGAGTCAAATCTCCTCCTAAACTTCGCCCTGCTACTGAGAGTTCTGAGTGTTTTTACTGCCACAAGCGTGGCCATGTCATCAGAGACTGTTATGCTCTAAAGCAGAAAAACAGACGAAACGGCGACTCGCCCAGAAAAACCCGACCGGAAGTGGCTCTTTGTTCATTGAAACCCTGTGCTGGGATGAACGTAACCAAGCCCAACTCATGCTACAAACCATTTTTGTCAGAGGGGCGTGTATCACTTCCGGGTTCTGCAACAGATGAAAAAGTGGTGATATTAAGAGACACCGGAGCTTCACAAACGCTAATTAAAAAGAACGTTTTGCCTTTTTCCGAAATGAGCCGAGCTGGCTACTCTGTGATTTTACAAGGCATTGAAATGAGAACAGTTACTGTTGAAGTGCATCAGATTAATCTGTCTTGTCCTTTAGTTTCTGGTATTTTCGCTGTGGCTGTAGTGGACGATCTGCCACAGAAAGGGGTGGATCTTATCCTGGGAAATGATGCCGCAGGTGGTTTGGTTGTGCCTGTTCCTGAGCTCATCACAGAACCAGAGGTGCAAGAGAGTACCGACAGTTTACCAGCGTGTGTGTTAACTCGAGCTCAAGCAAAGAGGGATCCAGATATAACCCTCCAAGATTCCGTTCTGAGCAAGCTTTTCTCAGATTCTGGTAAACACCCCGATTCTGCAGTTCGTGTGTTGCCTCAGGTTAATCCTGAGAACTTCCCCATAACCTGTGATGCGCTAGTGGAAGCTCAAAATTCGGATGAATCTCTGAAGCCCTTCTTTGCCCTAGCTTGTGCTGATGTTCGCTCGGCTAGTGGCTCTACTGCTTATGTGCTAGAAAAGGACATTTTGTTTCGGTGTTGGGCTCAGCCCTCTGCAAAAGGGGCTGACTGGGGGAATGTGAAACAGATCGTGGTACCTGTTAAGTTCCGTCCCCACATTTTGGCTTTAGCTCACGAGAGTGACTGGTCTGGACATTTGGGAATAAACAAAATGTATGAGTCCATATTGCGCCATTTCTTTTGGCCCGGATTAAAACGCCAGGTCTCGGACTATTGTAAGTGTTGTCCAACCTGCCAGACCGTGGGAAAACCGAACCAGAAAATAAGACCAGCACCCTTACATCCCACTCCTGTGATCTCCACCCCGTTCGACCAAATAGTCATCGACTGTGTAGGTCCACTTCCTCCATCTCGTTCAGGAAAGAAATACCTTCTCACTATTATGTGTTCTGCCACCCGCTTTCCTGAGGCTGTACCGTTATCTTCCATTACAACTGCTAACATCGTTAAGGCCCTAACAGGTTTCTTTTCTGTGTTTGGAATGCCTAAAGTCATACAATCGGACCAGGGCACCAACTTTACCTCACGGGTTTTTGCTCAAGTAGCAGAGACCTTGCACATTGAACATCGCAAGTCTTCTAGTTACCACCCGGAAAGCCAGGGAGTCGTGGAAAGATGGCATCAGACTCTGAAGTCCATGTTAAAGAAATATTGTTTTACCTCTGGCAGATCTTGGGAAGATGGTCTGCCATTTGTGTTATTCGCTGCTCGGGACACCATTCAGGAATCTACTGGATTCAGTCCCCACCAACTTGTTTTTGGCCACTCTCCACGGGGCCCCCTCAAAGCCCTAAAAGAGAAGTTTTTGTGGCCAGCTCCTTCTGCAGGTGTTAGTGCACCTTTGTTTGTCAAGACATTCCAGAAAAGGTTAAGGGAGGCTAATCTACTAGCTCAGCAACACTTAAGCAAAGCAAAGCAGAAAATGAAAGTGAAGTTTGACAAAAAGGCAGTTGTCAGAGTGCTACACCCTGGAGACCAGGTTTTGTTATTGAGCCCTGTTGTGGGTTCCTCTTTGTCTCCAAAGTTTGAGGGTCCTTTTGAGGTTCTCTCCAAGCTCAATGAAACCAATTATGTAATCAGGACTCCTCTAATGAGGAAGAAAACCATGACTTGCCATATAAATCGTTTGAAGCTATTTCATGAACATGTTACTGCTGTGACTCAGCCTTGTTTAGTCTCTGCAGATGTTTCTCCCCCACTGCCTGCTACTGTGCCAGATGATACTGTGACATGGAGTTCGCTTCCCCCTGTTACCCCACGTCTCTGCAACTCCGAAGCTCTCTCCAACCTGTCGTCCAGTTTGGGTCACCTCACCGCTTCGCAACAGGAGGAGCTTTCTCATTTAATTCACTCTTTTCTAGAACTCTTTTCAGATGTGCCCAGTCAGACCCACCTAATAACTCATGACATCAGCCTTACTGATTCCGTCCCCGTTCGTATGCACCCTTACAGGGCTAACCCGATGAAGAGGGAGCTAATGAAAAAGGAGGTAACTTATCTATTAGAACATGGCCTAGCAAAGCCCAGCACCAGTTCCTGGAGCTCGCCATGTTTATTGGAAAATAAACCTGATGGCTCATATAGGTTTGTTACGGACTACCGCAAGTTAAATGCTAAAACCGTCCCTGATTCGTTTCCTTTGCCTCGTGTAGAAGACTGTGTGGATAGTGTGGGGACAGCCACGTTTGTCACTAAACTAGATCTTTTAAAAGGCTATTGGCAGGTGCCACTAACTCCATTTGCTTCTAAAGTGTCTGCTTTCGTCACTCCAGATAACCTGCTCCAGTACACCGTGTTGCCGTTCGGGTTGAGGAATGCCCCCGCTACTTTCCAGCGTCTAGTGAACCAGGTTTTGGGTGATGTGCCTCATTGCAGTGCGTATCTTGATGACATAGTCATCTACACTCAGTCCTGGGATCTGCATCTCCAGATTTTAACTCAAGTCTTTGACCGCTTAAAGATGGCTAATCTGACCCTAAACCTCGCCAAGTGTGAGTTCGTGAAAGCCACTGTCCGTTATTTAGGGAAAGAAGTAGGACAGGGCCAAGTGAGGGCGCTGTCTGATAAAATCCAGGCTATTGTTTCATTTCCGCCACCGACCACACGCAGAGAACTCCGTCGATTTCTGGGCATGACCGGTTATTACCGCTGTTTTTGCCGTAACTTCTCCACTGTTGCTAAACCTCTCACAGACATGCTAAGCACCAACATCCCATTCTCTTGGACCTCCGAATGTAACCACGCTTTCCTTGCTCTGCGTGACCTACTGTGTTGTGCTCCAGTTCTTACAGCTCCTGACCTTTCTCGACCTTTCAAGCTTGAGGTCGATGCCTCTGATGCCGGAGCCGGGGCTGTGCTTCTCCAGGAAGATGCTGGTGGACTTGATCACCCCATCTGCTACTTCTCAAGGAAGTTTAACATAGCACAAAGTCACTATTCCACAATAGAGAAGGAGACCCTAGCCCTTTTATGGGCCCTGCAACATTTTTCTGTTTATGTTGGCAACAGTGCATTCACCACCATTGTTTTCACAGATCATAATCCGCTGATTTTCCTCCACCGAATGTACAACCACAATCAGCGCTTGATGAGATGGGCCCTCCTCCTCCAGGAATTCAGCTTGGACATCCGCCACAAGAAAGGGACGGAAAACCTCATGGCTGACGCCCTTTCCCGTAGTTTTTCGATTGAGACTCCCTTGTAGGTTTTAGATTGTTCGATCTCTGATAAGGCTATTGTTGTCTGTTCATTCAGACATCTCGGGAACACTCCGCGGCGCTGGGGATCAGCGCCGTGAGATATTTTGTGTTTAATCTGCCCACCTTTGAGATCTAGGGGTTAGTTAGTTAGTTTTTTTGTGTGTGTAGATAGCGGGAGTTCTCTTTAGTTCGTTCGGTTACAACAACTGTGGTCATTTTTATTTCCTTTTTAGTTGTTGTTTTGAGGGGGGGAGTGTGACGTGCACCGTCTACTTTTGGCCACAAGAGGCCCTCGGTCTGCTGCCTGCACGGCTGCAGGCTGTTAGGTAAATTGAGCTTCCCTGTTAAAAGGGAGCTCTTGAAGGTATTCTGGGAGAGATGTGCAGATGGGTGTTGGCACGGAGGTGTTTGCTCTCCTCTCTAGCTCTCCTCGCTTACAGACGTTAAGGTCTTCGATTCGCTACCTGAGTGGTATTTTCGTTTATTTCACTACCTTAGTGGTATTTTGAGTTTTTGGTATTGTTAATAGTAATTTGTGTGTCCTCGTTATAGAGAGAGACTTTGCTCACCCTTTTGGTGCAGTTTTGCGTTTACTGTTTAGCCTTATTCCAGCCTATGTGCTGCGCTTTTAGTTTATTATTAGATATCGTTTTTCTTTATTGGGAAATTCCTTTGTTTATTAATACCCAGTTTTGGATGACCCTTTTGTTCCCTTTTCAGCCTAGAGCTTCGTTTTTGTTTAATAAATATCTTATAGAGAACTGTAAAAGTGTTTGTTTCATTACAGTACAAAATCTTCTTTACTCCCTTAACCACATCGTGCTCCTAGCGAAGCCGAGGGACGTAAAATGAAATAATTACCCCAACGCACACTGATGCGCATGGATGAGCTGACATTTTAATCGTTAACGCACATCGTGGAGGTAACTAAATAAATCAAGAAATGATTCCCATCAGAACATCAGAGCTTTATACTGGACACTGTGCTAAGCGCGGCTCGGAGCGCCCACGGTGGACAGTGAGCTGAAGATCTGTAGAGGGGTTTGCAGCGCAGCGCAGAACCACGGTGCATGCGGCAAGATTTCCTCCAACTAAAGTGGTCTGGAAACCCAGTCTCTGAGGGATGTGTCACTTGGAAAAATGTTCTTTTTATGAAATTATGAAACTTTGGCTGAACAGCGCTTGTTCCCGTCTCTAATATGGACACGCATGACGCATCCAGTCTGAGGCAGAATAGCCTCTTCAGCTCAGAAAGCACCTGTAGAGACATTTGATTATGCACAAAGTTTATGTGGAGCAGAAGCGGTCAGGCCACGGCAGGTGAAATGTTCCTATAGCCTACATGAAATGAAACTGTTTAATTGCAACATTAATATGTTACTGGACACGCTGGTCTGGTTGGTTAGACCAGTGTTTGAAGTGGAAAACACACACACACACACACCAATTAAAATAATGCTGATAGCGTGGTCTAGAAGACAGGTGATGGGATACGTATTTAAATGATGATCAGGCTGCTGTAAAATGTAATCTCCATCCACATCCAGACAGAATTATCCTCTATTCTGTCTCTATTTGCTCTGCTCTTGTCTGGGCTGACGTAGCTGACGGTGCGCCTAGCGGCTGTGATGCACATTTTACGCATTTGGAGAGGTGGGCTGGATGCTTTGCTTTTACTGGAATATGGTCCACTTAACGCACAAGTGTAGACTACATATTAATGACAAATGAATGAAAATTAAACTGGGAGTTTTTACTTCATATTTTAGAAATAAAAATGACGGGGGAAAACATTTATGACGTCGTTTTAAACAAAATTTTCTAGCTCGACCTGCCTGCTTCACTTAAGTCACTGCTTATTAAGGTCCGTCCAAAATTACCGTGGCCCACCCAAAAATGAAAACCTGGCGCCGCGCCTATTATAACCCTCTGCAAATTGTTGTTCTTCACTTTATCAAACTCAGACTTTGTACAGCTAATGTCAAGATGTAAAATTATGAATTCAGTCGAGCTGTTCCGTCCCTCCCACTCCTGCTCTCCTGGAAACCTGACATCGGCTGTCAGAAGCGGGAGGTGAAGAAGGAGATGAGGCAAACAGAGTGAGTGCGACGTAAAGAAACCAGACTGGGTCGATTCTCCCTGGAGGAAATTCTTCATTGCCAAAAATTGGCTTAAGAGGAAATAGCTGTCTAGTCCCATCAAGGCAGTTACCTACCTCATGCCATATTTTAATTGTATTTTTTACAGGATTTAAAACTTGGTTTCTAAAAGGACTAGCAACAATCTCTGACTTACATAAAGGAAAGAATATGAGAACTTTCCAAGACCTGGTGACTAACTTTAGTATTCCCCCAAAACACTTTTTTAAATATCTTCAAGTTAGAAACTTCATTAAATCAAGTCAAAATGGCAACCTTGCCCCACCTGCACCATCAACTTTAGATGAGATTGTGGCTAAATATAAGTCAGGTAAGGGACAGATTTCCATCATATATATAATGAGATAGTTAAAAGTTCTAAGGATTCATCAATGAACATCTTCAGAGCCTGGAACTCCGATATGGGTGGAACCATATCAGAGGAAGAGTGGACAGAAACTTGTTCTTTAATGAAGACCCAGACTGTTAATACAAACTCCAAATTACTTCAGTACAAATGGATGACCAGACAATATATCACTCCAACTAAGTTACATAAGTTCAACTCTGATGTTCCTGACACATGTATTAAATGTAAGTCTCAAAGGGGATCCTTATTTCATTGTGTGTGGGAATGTCAACCAATAGTACAGTTTTGGAAGGAGACTCTTTTAATTATTGGTAAAATAATTAATGAAGTAATGCCTGTAGACCCTAAGTTGTGTGTTTTAAACATATATCCTAACAACTTTATCCTTTCTAATTCTAAAAAAACATCTTATGGATATTTGCCTATTGGAGGTTAAAAGATGTATTGCACGTTGCTGGAAAAAAAACCTAACATTTGTGCAACATCAGACTGGTTGGAAGCTATGACATCCTTTGTGGCGTTAGAACAAGCTGTTTTACAAAACATATGTTAGATAAATTTGATGAGATCTGGAAGTTATTTTTTGCTTTTTTGGAAATGGGTAATACAATGTGAAACGACAAAGTAATTCGATATTGTTAATGTATGCAGGGGGTGTATGTCTTTTTTTTTCCTTTTTTCAGTTTATTTCACTCCCTTCTTTATTTTTGTTCTACTTCAAACATACCATGAATTCGGGTTTGCTAACAGAAGGGAAATGAAAATTGGTATTGGGCACAGTGTTTTCATGTTTGTGTTTATTTGTATATTTATGCCACATAATTGTCTCTTGTCTTTTTTTATGTTTTGAGTGGAGATATTTTCATTATATGTGTTGGTACCCAAATGAAGAAAATCAATAAAAAATTGTAAAAAAAAAAAAAAAAAAAAGAAACCAGACTGGTGTGGAGGTGAGCAAAACAGCTGCAAAAGTGTGGGTGTTGAATCCCCCACGGGTGCGACGCCAAAAGTGTGGGTGTTGAATGATCTCAATAAGAAAAGTGTGGGTGTTGCACCCAGAAAAAACCGTGAGGGTGGCCAGGGGCACCAATTTGGATAAGGGTGGCATATGTAAACGGCTAGTAGCTTAGAATTTATTTATTTATTTATTATTGTTATTATTTTTTAAACAAAATTACAAAGCATTAATCATAATCTGACTGGCTACTAAAAACCAACATAAAAAAACACACACTCATCAGAAGAACAATCTAAGTGGGAATCGCGCCTGCAACCTTCTGTTACTGCGGGGCAACAGTGATAGACACTGCTCCTCCTCCAATATCTATAAACCCACTTTAAAATATTTGTTCATTGTGCTGGAATACTAGCAAGTAATAGCGGATCATTTCAATAAAAGTCGGCTAAACTTGTGATTTACATTCAGTTCTAGAATTAATTAGTTTTTTCATCAAACTTAATTTCACCTGAATGTATTTATTGTGATAAAGCTGAGGAAGCACGTAGAATAGGAATCTTCCTGCTCCGTTGTAAAAGTTTGACTGTTTGCTTTGTTGTAAACATTCATTTCTTTGGCTCACTGCACAAATCTTAATTAACATTTAGATTGTGTTAGCTTTGGGGGGGAGCACATTTCCAAGTTAATGCATATTTAAATGAATTTGCTTGCGTTTCCAGTATTATATCAGGGAACAAAGGTAGGATGAAGTGTTTAATGAAATTTAGGACTGGTGACGAATGAGATGTTGCAAAGTCATCAGGTTTGGCTAAAGAGCTCCAGTGGAAAATATCTGCCTCTCACCGCCCCATTTTTGTCATTTCAGATATTATTTAATGGCTATAAAAGTTAATAATGGTTACCATTTTTCTTCTTTTCAGTACCAGCAGACATGAACGCATCTAAATGCCACAGTATTTCGCCCCAAATTGTTTTATTGCTAGTGCAATCCCACTGGATGATATCGCATCGATTCAGAAGCAAAATCAATCAGTCTCCCTGGCCCAAGATGGAAAAGTCATCAGGTTCTTTAGATTATATCAGTCATGCCACATTTTAAAAAACTGGGAACATGGCATGGTGATGAATGTTGTAACTAAAAAAACAGATTCAGGTCCTTCTTTTAAGGAACACATTCATAATGTGTCAACTGTTCATGAATTTAATTAAATATCACAAAAGTAATTTTATTTTCTTTGTGTGAACTAAAATGTCTTTTAAACCAACAGAGGCTGACCCCTGAACACAAAATAAACAAGTTTGTTGGACCACTGGGGAGGAGGAGTGCACTTTTGCACATGCACATTAGCAGTGGGGGTGGAGCAGAATGTTTGAATAGTTGCAGCAGCAGCGCGCTCATTTTATTTGCAGTCTTTAAATTAGGTTTTTTGAGTGGAGACAATGCTCATATTGGAAAGTATACCATATTTTATTATCTTCTGCAATGTGTTGTTGTAGTAAGATGCTTTGTAGCACAACAGCAAGTCACCATTTCAAATTATGCTGCCTCATGGTGGTCAAACCTTTCAGACTACTGCTGCCATGAAAATTCAGGATTAGTTGACTCGACAGTTACCGGACGTCAATATTTGGACTTGACGTATGTCTTTTTAAAGTAATTTATCTTTTTGAAATCTTTCAATAAAAGTAGCAACTAGGGCTGCTCAATAAATCGAGTTTTAATCCCAATTACAATCTGAGTTTTGAACGATTCTAAAAGCAAAAGCAGATTATTTGCTCCTCCCACTTGTGCTGCCCTGAGTTGCAAACGAAGCGCTCCTCCCACAGTGTTGCCAATTTAGCGACTTTGACGCTATTTCTAACAGCTTTTCAGATCCCCTTCTTGACTTTTTTAATCCTAAAAGTACTTAGCAAACACATCAGAAACATCTCAATCAATCAATCAATCAATCAATCAATCAATCAATCAATCAATCATCAATCAATCAATCAAAGCTTTATTTATAAAGCTCCTTCCGCAACCCTGCCAGGAAGCCCAAGGCGCTGAACATGGTAAGTACAAAGTTAAATATAGTGAATAAATCAGAAAATAAAAGCAATTCAAATTACAGATTACAAATTACAAAAAATGTGAAACATTCTAGTACAGGACAAATGTGTAAAACAAGGGATAGAGTGAACCAATGAAAACTGTGAAATAAAATCAACATAAAAAAGGGCCAAATTCAAACACGTTCAGGAAACGCCAAGCAGAGGAGGTGGGTTTTTAGGCGACTCTTGAAGACTGGCAGAGATGGGGACAGCCTAACTGAGGGTGGCAGCTCGTTCCAGAGTGACAGTGCTAGGAATGAGAAAGCCCGGTCCCCGCGAGTACGACACCTAGAACAAGGGACAGCGAGCAGGCCTTGGTCAGAGGAGTGCAGAGCGCTTGATGGGGAATGTCTGTTCAGGAGCGTGGCTAGATAGGGGGGAGCACCACCCTGGAAGAAATTAAAAACAAAGACGAGGAGTTTGAAGTGTGAACGATAGCAAACCAGAAGCCAGTGCAGGGAGGTCAGAACCGGACTGATGTGGTCCCGTTTGCTGGTCCCAGTCAGGAACCTGGCTGAGCTGTTCTGCACAACCTGTAGGCGACGCAGTGATGACTGACACAACCCTGCATAGAGCGAGTTGCAGTAATCAAGCCTAGAAATTACAAAAGCATGGAGTACCCGCTCCAGGTGGGCTCATGACAGCATGGGCTTGATTTTTGCAAGGCGTCTCAGGTGAAGGAAACTGGACCGGATCACAGAGTTGATGTGAGCATCAAATTTAAGTCCAGCATCAATTTTCACTCCCAAACTGGTCACAACTGGTTTTGAGTATGGAGAAAGAGGCCCAAGATCAACATGACGATCCACATTCCTGCTGTTGGGGTGAAAAACATTGAGCTTTGTCTTTCCCTCATTCAGATGCAGAACGTTGGCCATTAGCCAAGACTTCACCTCGTTAATACAGGACACAAAGGACTGGATAGAGTGACCTTTCTCCTGACACAATGGAGAGTAAATCTGGCAATCGTCAGCATAGAGATGGAATGATAGGCCATGTTTATGAAAGATTGACCCCAGAGGAAGCAGATAAATGTCAAACAAAAGAGGACCAAGAATCGATCCCTGCGGGAGACCAGCTGCTGATAAACGACTTTCTCAAGCAGTTTTGATGTAAAAGGCAGGGTAGAGATAGGCCTGTAATTTTCGATCACAGAGACATCAGCACCAGGTTTCTTCAGGGTCGGCCGAATAACTGCTGCTTTCAAAGCAGCTGGGACAGCAACTGTGCTGAGGCTCCCATTGATAATCTGACCAAGTGAAGGGCCAAGGCACGGAAAGGCAGCCTTCCAGAGGCGAGGCGGCAGAACGTCAAGTGGAGAGCCAGATGGCTTCTGCCTCGCAACAAGCTTACTCAGCTCAGAGTATGAAAAATTATTGAGGGAGCTCAGGGTGGGTGGTGATGGAGGAACTGGAACAGGGTCAACAGAGTTACCAGAAATAGCTGCTCTAATGCCCGATACTTTATGAACAAAGAATTTGTGAAAAGCTTCAGAGTTTCCAGCAGCTGTAGGAGACATGAAGCTAGGCTCCTGATACACCAGAACAGAGTTTAGTGTTTTGTAGAGCATCCTGGGATTCTTGGAGTTTGTTTCAATGATGTCTGCAAAATAGGCCGTTCTGGCAGCCCTCACAGCATCCTGATAAGCAACCAGAGATGCTCTGAACAACTCACACGAGACCCTTAGGTAACCCTTAGGTAATCCTTAATCTCTGGTAACCCTTAGCTACTTTCTGGATAACTGTCGTTGACATTTCTTGCAGGTTAGCTAAACAATCCGCCTACGCTCCGGACCGTTCTTCAGGACATTAGGAATGGGAATGATGTAGTAATGTGTCAATCGCTAAAGAAATGACTCTCAGAGCTGGCTCCCTGTTGGATTAACCAGAGTGCGGGCTCCTGAGCCGCTAAAAACGGCTAAATGTGTGCGTGTGGCGCGCTAAACACACATGCAGCTTGCCCCTGATTGCTGTGAGACTGGGTTGGGGGTGGGAGGCGAAGCTGTGGTTGGGACAATTATTATATTAACTGATGGACCTGTAAATACAGTTAATAGTTTCTAAATAAGGTAGAAACAGATAGAAATAAGTTCCTCACTCTGATAAATAATAACTAATCACTCTGAGGACCTGGCCCAGATGTAGGCATGGGCAAGGAGGGACAATGCCCCCCTAAAAATAGTGACTGCTCCTCCCCAAATGCGATGACACATAGAAATCCCAAATTTGAAAAGATCTGATGAAAAAGGGTCAGAGTTTTCTCTCTCTCTCTCTCTCTCTCTCTCTCTCTCTCTCTCTCTCTCTCTCTCTCTCTCTCTCTCTCTCTCTCTCTCTCTCTCTCTCTCTCTCTCTCTCTCTCTCTCTCTCTCTCTCTCTCTCTCTCTCTCTCTCTCTCTCTCTCTCATTTAAAGTAGTTGCTGATTGGTAGATGCATAGGGAGGGTGTGTCCAGCCACTGCACTTCATTCTCTGTCCACTTGGACTGACTTCACACGCTCCCAGACAGTCAGCAGCAGAACACAGAGATGCACCATTGTTATCTGAGCTCAGCCACTGGTTGAAGTTTTCTTCTGCTGTCGGTCACTGGAATTATTTGGTTACTCTTTCTCAAGGTTTTAGTTTGCCTAATTCTCTTCTTTCATTTGTTTTTGAAGTGAACCGAGTCGACATGCGCAGGTTTCTGGTTTCTAAACCTAGCAACAGTGCTAAGGCACTAGCGGCAGAAGCCGGCTGGTCGGGTGCTGCTTCTCAACTCGCCACAACCCCCTGTGTCCAAGGCAGTACTGGAACAATCAGTTGCACAAGCACCACAGCCCCTCCTGCTATCCCCATTGCTATCAACCCAGCTGTCGCTGTGGGTGACACAGGCCTGAACAGTAGCGCACCGTCCCAGCCCACCACTGTTGTTTTCCCCAAGCGCCATTTTGGGAAGAACATGCGCTCATTTTGCCCTGCTTTGGCTGTTGTGGGAGACCATGGCTGGAATATTCAGTAAAGCTGGATGCGTGCTTTTGTTTCCCATGTCACAAATTTGGGGGGAACAGTGATAGGGATTTGGCTTTCACAAAACAAGGATTTAATAACTGGAAAACAGCACTGGAAAAGGACAAGGGATTCACAAAGCATTCATCAAGTCAATGCCACATAAAAACATGAAAAAGCCTGGTCTGACATGTCCCAAAGAGAGGCCACAGGGGCAACAATAGGTAATGTAATAAGTCCCACACAAATCGAAAAAAGCAGATACCATGTAAAAACAATTGAAGTAGTTCAGTTCCTAGCAGTGAATGAAATGTGGAAAGCTCCAGTGTTGATGATTTCTCTCCAGGACTGTTCTTAAAAATGGTTGACTACACACTGGCCAAAGACTCCAAATTTAATGAAATAAACAAAACTAGAAAATCCTGTCAATCCAAGTCAGGAAGTGACTGCTGTTTGACAGATTTGCTCTGGATTTTCAGGGTCAACAGAAATTAGGTGTTCAAGGGCACCAAAGTTCTAAAAGACAAATGTCAAGGTTTGAATCATATTGATTCTCTTACACTGAAGATGAGTGACATGGTGGGTTTGATGCATCTGGAACATTACGTTCTCCTAAGAAACAAAATCCTGGGTTTGTGTGTTTTAGATTAAAGACACAATACATGATAACAGTCAAATTTGTCTATCATGTTGGACGGAGGGTTATAATGCCACTTGTTCCTCTTTTAAAAAGTTGGAAGGTGAATGTAGACTTTTGTTTACAGTCTATCCGGCCTCCATACTTGCATACTCCTGGTTCCAGAGCCAGTCATATTTAAGCCAGCAGGGTTTCCAAGTCTGCGCTGGCAAACGCTGACACTTGTAATTCAACACAGGCCAGCAAAAGGCGTCAGCTTAGAGGAAAGAACTTAAGCCAGTAACAGGAGTGACCCAAAAGTTATTACTTATCTTTTCTTTTACTCCAACATTGGGTCAAGAAGGCTACAGGCTAACGTTGAGCTAGCAATGCTAATAGTGAATTAGAAGCAATTAGGTAAGCTCTAAACATGTTTTCATGCATCTTTAAAGAGCAGGTCAAGGAGCTTGTGGCAGAGGCTGAGCGGTACCGGCTAGATATAGTCGGACTCACCTCGACACATAGTATTGGCTCGGGAACCCAAGTCCTTGAGAGGGGTTGGACACTCTCCTTTGCTGGAGTTGCTCCGGGTGAGAGGCAAAGGGCTGGGGTTGGCTTTTTGTTAGCTCCAAGACTCTCTGCCTGTGTGTTGGGGTTTACCCCGGGGGACGAGAGGGTAGCTTCCCTGCACCTTCGGGTCGGGGAACGGGTCCTGACTGTTGTTTGTGCTTATCAGTTCAGAGTACCCACCCTTTTTAGAGTCCCTGGGACAAGTGCTAGATAGTACTCCATCAGGGGATTCCATTGTCCTGCTGGGGGACTTCAATGCTCACGTGGGCAATGACAGCTTGACCTGGAGGGGTGTGACTGGGAGGAATGGCCTGCCTGATCTGAACTCGAGTGGTGTTTCGTTATTGGACTTCTGTGCAAGCAGCAGTTTGGCCATAACGAACACCATGTTCGAACATAAGGATGCCCATCGGTGCACTTGGTACCAGGGCAGCCTAGGTCGCTGGACGATGATAGACTTTGCAGTCATATCATCTGACCTGTGGCCGTATGTTTTGGACACCCGAGTGAAGAGAGGAGCAGAGCTGTCAACTGATCACCACCTGATGGTGAGTTGGATCAGATGGCAGGGGAAGATGCCACGTAGACCTGGCAGACCCAAATGCATAGTGAGGGTCTGCTGGGAATGCCTGGCAGAAGAACCTGTTAAGACGGTCTTCAACTCCCACCTCCGGCAGAGCTTTGGCCGCGTCCCGAGATCAGTGGGGGACATTGACTCCGAGTGGGCCTTGTTCCACTCTGCGATTGTTGAGGCGGCTGTTGCTAGCTGTGGTCGCAAGCTGGCCCGATGCCAGTCATGGTGGCAACCCCCGTACCCGCTGGTGGACACCAGAGGTTCGGGGAGCCGTCAGGCTGAAGAAGGAGGCCTACAAGGCGTGGCTGGTCTGCGGGTCTCCAGAGGCAGCAGACATGTACCAGAGAGCCAAGCAGAGTGCAGCAGTGGCAGTTGCCGAGGCAAAATTTCGGGCGTGGGAGGAGTTTGGTGAGGCCATGGAGAAAGACTATCGATCGGCTCCAAAGAGGTTCTGGCAAACTGTCCGGCGCCTCAGGAGAGGAAGGCAGCAACTCGCTCACACTGTTTACATTGGGGATGGGGAGCTGCTGACGTCAACTGAGGCTATAGTCGGACGGTGGAAGGAATACTTTGAGGAGCTCCTCAATCCCACCTATGCACATTCCGAGGAGGAACCAGAGCCGGGAGACCTGGGGATGGACTGTCCAATCTCGGGGGCAGAAGTTGCTGAGGTAGTCAAACAACTACATGGCGGCGGAGCCCCGGGGGCGGATGAGGTTCATCCTGGGTATCTCAAGGCTATGGATGTTGTAGGGCTGTCATGGTTGACACGTCCCTGCAACATTGCGTGGTCATCGGGGGCAGTTCCTGTGGAGTGGCAGACCGGGGTGGTGGTCCCCATCTTTATGATGGGTGACCTGAGGGTGTGTTCCAACTATAGGGGGATCACACTCCTCAGCCTCCCTGGAAAGGTCTACTCCAAGGTACTGGAGAGGAGGGTCAGATCGATAGTTTAATCTCAGATTGAGGAGGAGCAATGTGGTTTTCGTCCTGGCCGTGGAACTGTGGACCAGCTCTATACCCTTCCAAGGGTGATGGAGGGGGCACGGGAGTTTGCCCAACCAATCCACTTGTGTTTTGTGGATTTGGAGAAGGCTTATGACAGTGTCCCCAGGGGCACCCTGTGGGGGACGCTCCAGGAGTATGGGGTGGGTGGCTTTCTGTTAAGGGCCATTCAGTCCCTTTACCAGAGGAGCGTGAGTTTGGTCCGCATAGCCGGTAGTAAGTCGGACCTGTTCCCGGTGAGGGTTGGACTCCGCCAGGGCTGCCCTTTGTCACCGGTTCTGTTCATTACCTTTATGGACAGAATTTCTAGGCGCAGCCGTGGTGTGGAGTGTGTCGAGTTTGATGGCAGGGGAATCTTGTCTCTGCTTTTTGCAGATGATGTGGTCCTCCTAGCTTCATCCAGCTCTGACCTTCAGCTCTTGCTGGGTAGGTTCACGGTCGAGTGTGAAGCGGCTGGGATGAGCATCAGCACCTCCAAATCTGAGACCATAGTTTTCGACCGGAAAAGGGTGGCTTGCCAACTCCGGGTCGGGGGAGAGGTCCTGCCTCAAGTGGAGGTGTTTAAGTATCTCGGGGTCTCGTTCACAAGTGAGGGTAAGAGGGATCGGGAGATCGACAGGCGGATTGGTTCAGCATCTGCAGTGATGCGGACGCTGAGCCGATCTGTCGTGGTGAAGAGAGAGCTGAGCCAGAAAGCCAGGCTCTCGATTTACCGGTCAATCTACGTCCAAATCCTCACCTATGGTCATGAGCTTTGGGTAATGACCGAAAGAACAAGGTCGCGGATACAAGCGGCCGAAATGAGTTTCCTCCATAGGATGGCTGGGCTCAGCCTTAGAGATAGGGTGAGGAGCTCGGACATTCGGGAGGGACTCAGAGTAGAACCGCTGCTCCTCCGGATCGAAATGAGCCAGTTGAGGTGGTTTGGGCATCTGGTCAGGATGCCTCCCGGACGCCTCCCCGGGGAGGTGTTTCGGGCATGTCCTGCTGGCAGGAGGCCCCCGGGTCGACCCAGGACACGTTGGAGCGGTTACATCTCCAATCTGGTCCGGGAACGCCTTGGGGTCCTGCCGGAGGAGCTGGTGGAGAAGGCCGGGGAGAGGACGGTCTGGAGCTCCCTAGTTGGGATACTGCCCCCGCGATCCGGACCCGGATAAGCAGAGGAAGACGACGACAACGAGTTATTTACCAGGTGAATCAGCTCACACATCACCACCAAGTGTCACAGGGGCAGAATCAGTAGCCTCCTTCATGATGTCATGATGCAATCACATACGTTTATTTAATTGTTTATATCTTTAAAATTCTGAAATATTAAATTTTTTTTTTACCTTGAACAGTTCACTGAGCTTGCACTGTCATTGAGGAGGAAGCTGGAATCAACAGCAGACACCTCACATCTTGGTCTTTTCAGGGGTGTGGACGCTGCTCTGGGACTTTCTGGAAGATGAATTTCTGTCATGGTCCCTGTGTCACAAGATGCTCTTAGGCTGGGAGCTCTAAACTGGGTGGCTATGTAAAAAAACAAAGAAGCAGCACATTTATAAATGTTTAAAAGAGCATAAAATCACGTGTAAAAATAATCTGTAAAACAAATTAAAACTAAAGTAGAAGGTGATAATAAAATGTTTACATAGACGATTATTAAAAATAATTCACCTTTGCTACGCCGGTAAGACTTCACGTCAGGCTGGACAAGTGCATTCTTGCAGACTACTAAGTCAGTCTGACAGCCAATGTCTTGGGTAGATTTAGCCTGAAAAAAATAGAAACACATTGTTGTTGGAGTTTATAAAGTCATAGATAATATACAAAAGAAACTGTCCTATATAGGCACTTTATAACATTCCTAGTGTGTGATCGTTATTATAACGTAAAAGTCAGTCACATATGATGTGAAGAGAGCCTGAAATGCGACCTCCTGAACAGAATTCCTTACAGAGCCGGGTCACGCTGTGGTGTAAAGCTGGCTTTCTCGCTGTAATGCTGTCTGTCAACTAGTGCTGCGTTGGAGTCACTGTTAGCAGAATTACCGACTGACACAAAAACAACCCAAATTTTCTCCGAGCCTGACATTAATAGTCATGTAGACCATTTCGTCGGCCAGGGCTTCGAGATATGTTCCGATTCCCCGCTGATTCTAACCTTACATCCTGTTCCACATTTTGTGAACTTGACAAATCAGTGCGAAGGCAGTGCAGACTGATATTAGCTAAATGAAGTGAACCACGTCTCTCAAACTTTGCATTTAGGTAGGGAATTGTCTTTAGAATATGTTAAAAAAAATGTATTTAGCTTACTCACCTCAGACTGGAGCCCGCCATGGTGGGGTAGCAGAGTCGGTGGGCTGCATCTAAATCGTGGAAGAGCCATGGTGGGCATGGCCTCCGTCTTCAAATGGAGACGTGCAGAATAACCCAGTTCAGACTCCATCATGTTGGCGAAGGAATCACGGGTAAAATGCTGGTTGCAAACTACAGCACCAGGCGGGAGCTGACTGTTTTCCAGTACACCGATTGCGCGCAACCACTGGCGCCTAATTTCTAAGTCCAGTGGAAAGGAGTGCAACCCCACAGAGCCACCGCAACCCACTACAGTACACCTTCTCACCATACTAACGATATGGAACACTAAACCTGAACTACTTTCCTAATAACACTAGCAGCTAAACACTAACTAAACTACAATATCTAACAGCCAAGCTAACACTAAATAAGTATGTATAACACTAAAAGCTATGCTAAAGCGCCTCGTGATTTTTATCTTGAGAGGCGCTATAGAAATTATATTTTCTTCTTCTTCTTCTAAAGTTTAGGATATGCTAATGCTATATGCTAATGCTGAACTACCGCCAACCATCCTACACTCGCTTGCAAATCCAACTCCCAACTCGCCACAAGGCGTGGCCGAGACTCTCGATGCTTTTATAACTTTGACACAGAGCTGCTACGTAGTACTCTACTGGTTCACATAGTTTCGTTCTCTTTAGCCATTGGCTAAAGTGTATTCAAAATGACTCAAACTCTATGTTTTCAGCTGAAGGTGGCGCTATACTGTGGTATTTAGGCAGAATTTTTTTATTTTTAAAGAAAATGCACCAAAATGCTAAAATAATGAATACACACAACACTATTAGACACTCATTTATACAGTTCATCAGTTAAATTAGATGTTACTTGCTCTTTAGGTCAAGGACTAATCCATGGCTGGGTGGTAAAATCAGTTTGGCTATATGATTTAATGAACCAGAGATTTGTTTATAAAACCATCCGACAGAATCGTGCAGTCTACTCACCCTCTGTGTGATGGTTGCCCATCGGCGGTCTGGACGAAAGCAGCCCAGGTAGTGAGGTTCACTGGACGCCGAGACCACAGGAACCTAAAGAGGCGCAGTTGCCTTTGAAATCTTATTTTTAGTCCAGCCATGAGTTGCAACCAGGGTCTGCAAGTTAGACGTTCCACATCTGAGGTGTTGAGTGGCTCTTAAAAGAGTCATTGTTTCTGAAATCACTCGCAAGCATTGCAGAGAGGCTTTGACCTTGGGGTCAATAGAGAGGATGGTCTCAAAATGCTTGTTCACCCATCAAGTGAATGGCAAAGACTGAGGAATCAGGAGGTGAATCCTGTATTTATCATGTTGTTTACAAAATTGACAAATCAGAATTCGGCACGTTTAAAGGGCGTTTACAAAGACCCCAGAAAGTCACGCCTTCAGTCAGATACTTAAAGGTTAACTCTTAGTGTAAAGTACAAATGTTAGAACAGTTATGTGAAGCAAAAATGTTAAACATTCATAATAATCTTATTATAATGTGCTGGATAGATTAACATTAAATCAACAAACACTAATCTGGTGTAATTTAAGATCTGAAATTAATTAATGCAGGAAAAATATTTATTTTAACTAGGGATGGACAATATATCGGCATTAATTTCGGTATCGGCCGATGTTAGTCATTTTTTAAACATACCGATATCGGTTCTATAAATAAAACCGGGCCGATATTAACAACCAATTTTTTTTTCATCTCGTCTCCATTTGTTTGCCTGTTTCAAAGGTGAGGGGGGTGATGTGTAATTGCTTAGTCACGAGAACAGTGAATGAAATCATCTCAGAAGTATAAATGTGTGTGTTGTGTGTAGGGCTGCAACAAACGATTATTTGGATAATCGATTAATCGGATGGGGTCTCGACATGATTAATCGGATTACATGGGGAAATTTTTAAAAACTGCTAGGGAAACGTTATTTCTCTCCTTCCTTCACTTTATTTAACACAACATTATTAGAAAACAGTTCAATAGCAGAAAAACAAACAACATGCCATCACCTAAATTGTCTTATAAGGTGTATAGACAGTAGGGTTGCAACAAACGATTATTTGGATAATCGATTAATCGGATGGGGTCTCGACACGATTAATCGATTAATCGGATTACATGGGGAAAATTTTAAAAACTGCTAGGGAAACGTTATTTCTCTCCTTCCTTCACTTTATTTAACACAACATTATTAGAATACAGTTCAATTGCAGAAAAACAACATGCCATCACCTAAATTGTCTTATAAGGTGTATAGACAGAGACCCTAAGCTACATCTATCTGTGACCTAAAATGCTTGGTCCAAGTTAAACAGCTTAAGGGCAATTCTCATCTGTTTTGTTTGATCTCATCTGTTGACATTTATTTTAAATGTAATTAAACATAGGCTGTGAATTAATCAAAATTGATCACTATTTCCAAAAATGACTGAAAAAATACCAAATAAAACAAAAGTAAATGAATGCCATCCTCCTTGCGATGATGCCCTGGGCAACTGCCATAAAGTCACATCAAGAAATGCTGCTGATCATTCCAATGATCCCAAATAGACTCACATTAGGCCACATGAAAGCAACTGAACCCAAAAATATATTAACCAGTATATAACTGCACTCTCACACAACACGCCTGCAGCAACAGTTAGGACTCCTCCCTCCCTTTTAAAAGCGTTTTTGCTTCTGAGGACATTGTGGCTGTAAAGCCACATGCTAGTAGTCTGGCCCCGGTGTGATCAACCAGTTTCTGCGGGAATGTGACGGCGGAACCAGGGCCAGATTAACACTTTGTTGTACCCTGGGCAACAATATTCAAGGGCTCCATCATCACGACCCAAGGATCACCATAATGTGGTCACATACAGAATATTTTACTGTAATATGCAGTAAATATACTCAATACTTGAATGCCTGACAACACGTAACCCGCCCAGAGTAACGTTTGACCCACCTCGTGTGGACTGACCAATGAGGAGAGGGTCTTAACTTGAGGCCCTCTCTTCATTGGTTAGTCTGCATGAGACTGACTCTCAACTGACGTTCAGTCATAGGCAGCGAAGCGTCTCTGTGCAGTGCAAAAGCCCGGGTGGACAGTTTGTTTAATGTAGGGTGACCATATTTCCATTTCCAAACAAGAGGACAGGGGATCTGTGCCTATGACGTCACACTATGGCAACGCCACACAAACCATGTTGGGACCCATTTTTTGTAAGAACTAAATTAATATCAGATTCTGCCAATAAAAGGGCTCTAAAACAATTCATATGTAAATATTTTGCATATTTAATGCAAAATCTAATGTTTCTGCTTTAGTGCTGCAACAAGGTTTTATTAATAATAAATTATTATACCTTTTGTTTTACTACAGCATCGGTAAGCTTCCTGTGCACAGATTATTAAGGATGCTTGTTTCAGCTGTGAGATTAGACGATAGGATCAATGAAAAAATAAGTTGTCACACACTCCATGGAAACTTTCAGAGAATCCACAAATAGTGGCTTTCAAATGGTTTTGTTACTTTTTGCAAGTTTATAAAAGAAGCAGATGAGACAGCATGTCTGATAATTTAGTTTTTCATCTGATAATATTAGAACATGTCAGTAATGTCTGAGGGGCTTTTATAAACACCATATAACTAACACTACTGGAGAGGGCATGAATTACACAGAGGCTTCTGGGGAGCCCAGTTATTGGGGGGGGGGGGGGGGGGGGGGGGCATTTTGCCTTGGCCCCCAAAATGTCTTGAAACGGCCCTGGGTGTGTGACTGAGTTTTGAAGGTGATCTGAATTGTATCAGATGTGTAAATATGACATGTGTATAACTTATTGTTTTTTATAGGTAAAAACGTGTAGTGGTGATAAATCTACCTACATTTTACTTTTCAACACTTTGTTTTGTTTTCTTGTTTTTATTGAACTATTTTCCTGTCCTGTCTGTCTCTCATCTTCCTGCATCTCCTCTAAACTCTCCAGAAAATCTGTTGCCTGGATTCTTACCTTTTCACCTCATCAGTTACTTTTGAGCAGATCAAAGGGATCTCCTGACCGAAAAGCGCAGAGCGTGTTTTCGATGCTGCGTGAGGTGAAATCACCACAGCACAGGTGATGAGCTCCGCAGTAGCGAGCTTCAGGCACAAATAAGACAGAAAATAGAGAACATGTGCGGACATGAACGATCGTGTGCTAATTATAGTTTTTTGGTTGCGCCACTTTGAGAATGGACCGTGCGCTGGAAGCAGCTGCCTGGATCGCTGTGCAACAATGCGGAACCGGTTCGCAGCAGCGCAAGTCTGCCGGCTCTCCCTCGCGCTGATCTGCCGCTACCGGCTCTCCCTCACGCTGATCTGCGGCTCTCCCTCGCGCTGATCTGCCGGCTCTCCCTTGCGCTGATCTGCCGGCTCTCCCTCGCGCTGATCTGCGGCTCTCCCTCGCCCTGATCTGCCGGCTCTCCCTCACGCTGATCTGCGGCTCTCCCTCGCGCTGATCTGACTTGCTCTGGTCTGCGCTCAACGGCGGGCGGGAAGGGGGGGGGGGGGGGCGCTTTTGGAAGAGTTGTGCGACACAACGAATCGATGACGCAATTCGTTGCCAACGCTTTTAGTAATCGATTTTCATCGAATTTATCGATTCGTTGTTGCAGCCCTAATAGACAGATACCCTAAGCTACATCTATCTGTGACCTCAATTGCTTGGTCCAAGTTAAACAGCTTCAGGGCAATTCTCATCTGTTTTGTTTGATCTCATCTGTTGACATTTATTTTAAATGTTATTAAACATAGGCTGTGAATTAATCAAAATTGATCGCTATTTCCAAAAATGACTGAAAAAATACCAAATAAAACAAAAGTAAATGAATGCACAGATTATTCATACACTTTGTGATTCAAACATGTTGTTTATTCAACTCACTTGATTATATCAACCTATAAAGTTGTAAAGCCATTTATGATTGAAGAAAGATGAGCTTTATTCAGAGTGAAAGTCTCGTCTTCTGCATGAGACTTTAGTTCCAGCAAAGATAAGGTAGCTAGGAACAATTATGTCTCCTTTATCCAGTGACAAGACCTTGTGCAGTGCTTCTTGTTTGGAGTCCAGACAGATGGGATGTTTGTGTCTGCAAATTAAAAGTTAATTTCTGGTTATTTTTTATGTAAATACTTGGCCTTTGGGTACATAACAAGACTACCTATACCCACACTTCCTGTTAGAAAAATGTGCCTAAAGGAGGCGTCACCTGGTGTACCGAGAGAGCAACACCGAGGAAGTGACTGACATCACCCCAGCCCCGTGCTCTCTTTGAGTTTCTCAGTTGGAAGAACAAGTTGTTAATAAGTGCACACTCGTGCATGCACACAAGCACACACACAGCAGACTCACCGCTCAGGACAAAAGCAAACACAGAAACTTCAGCAGGCTGGTTTACTGCAAGATTACTGCACTAAACCACCTGCAGCACTGTTATGTTAACCTGCATTGATGAGTGTCTTCATTAGCAAAAAAATTATTTAGGTTTTACTCACTCTAACTGGAAAAAATGTAATAAAATAAACCAATTCTAATAAATATGATGATGTTTAGCTAAAAAATTTAAACAATAATAACAATAATCATCATCATCATCATCATCATCATCATCATCATAACAACAACAACAACAACAATAATAATAATAATAATAATTATTATTATTATTATTATTACTATTGAAAACATTTATAAAAGAAGTTTAAAATTACTTGACAAAAACCGACTTCCCACCACCATTGTCATGTGTTAAAAAACATAAATTACTGAACTTCAATAACTTAAAGGAACTTTACGGAGTTTTGAATTTTTATGCTCGCGATTGCCCTCTCAGGCCAAAAGCGTAACAGCAGCTTCAATAGTAGGCTCGTGCACGAGGCGCGCATGCTGTATGTGCTCACTCCTTAACGAAAATACAGCTGACAGTCCCGTGTGTGTGTGTGTGTGTGTGTGTGTGTGTGTGTGTGTGTGTGTCTGTGTGTGGCCCGGAGGACAGAGGACAGGAGAACGCGCAGCTAATTAATTAAATAATTTGGTTCTGTAATTTTCTCTTCAGCACAGCCGACAAAGGTTTAAGATGGGTCAGTCCGTCAGCTTCACAGATCATTCCCTTCTCTTGCTTGAAAAATTGTTCCAAAATGAAAGTTGAACCCACATCTTTTTTATCTGTGAATTCAAAGCCGTTCGGCGAGTCTCAAATAAAAATTTGGGCATCTTACTGTAAAAAAATATACAATTAATGTAAAAAAAACTCTACATAAATTACATTCATATCAATAATTGAACCTGGATCTTTTGCTCAAGCGTCCAATACCTGACGAGGTGAGCTAAAGCACCAGTAACATTTTGTGAATCTGTAACTCTTGTATCCTAGATAACAGCTGAAACAACATTCAAAGAACGGTTCGAAGCGAAAATGGCTATTTTGTTGCTAATTTTCAGGAAATTTCTAGAAGAAAGTAGCTAAGGGTCCTCAGAAATGTAGCTAGGTTCATCACTAGGCGTTAGGAACAGCGACAAAGTCGCTGAGTTGGCACTACCTCACTCTCTGCTGCTAAAGCTACCGATAGCAAATGCTATGGGCTATGCCTGAGCGTGAACGCACATGAAGCAGCCTGCTCGACCCGAGCAGCTCATTTTCTCTGATTTTACAGAAAAACAGGCAATCACAGTAAAAATGCCAGGGCTCATTCTACAGGACCAGGGCATTGCAGGAGAATGAAGAAGAAATGTATTATTTCTATGCATGTTTTGGCTGTCAAACTTCCTTATAGCCCCTTTAATGAAACTTAAAAGAGTCTGTTTAATATATAAAGTCTTACACTCCCTTGCTCCACCACCCCTAAAGCAGTTCATTAGGCATAAAGAAAGCTCAAACAGGACTACACGAGCTATAATTCGAGGAGAATTGTTTATACCACGTAGACGGACAGCATTTGGGCAGAACGTCCTCTCTGTCAAGGGTGGCCATCTGTGGAACAGTCTTCCTCAACCTATTAGAGAATCTCAACTTTCAATTTGTTTAAGGCAAAGGTTAAAAACTGGTTATGGACAAATCAAGTCTGTGATCATGTATGAGTTGTATAGTTTTAATGTTTCATTTGTGAATAGAATGGTTTCTATGTGTAAGTTTGGTGATGGAGTTTTTATTATGAATGAATGATGAATTTTTATGAATTATTATGTCTTTTTATGTCCAATGGGCTCGACACACGGGAGGCGACATCGCCTCTCCTCCATTCATTTTCAATAAGACATGCGCGACAAAGCGATAATCGTGGGTCTCCCTCCTACTAAGCGAAATGCGAAAAACGTGCGTGTGAAATTTTGCGCTCGTGCACGTGTCATGCACAGCTGACCCAGCGACGCAATCCCAGAAAGTTGAAACATTTTCAACTTTTCATCGCTGTAGCTCGGACGAGGACCAATCAACAGAGGTTTCATTCACTGACCAATGAGTGGACAGGATGCTCCGTACACCTCCGAGCAAACATGAAGGAGAAGTTGATTATTATTATGTTTTATATAGTAAAATCACAAGTAAGATTTCACATAACTCTAGCAGCACCTTGTGAAACATCATATCTACCGCTTTATTAACTCTGAACCGCTTGAATAACCTCAATTCCCTCCAACCTGACACAGCCACACAAAACAACGGAAGTTTCTATTTCGCCATGGAACAGAACACGTAGACGGCTTTGCCGCTGGCCGCTGCCGCGGGTCGCCTCCCGTGTGTCAGGTAAAAAGTGACAGCGACAAATTTCGCTGATCGCGGTCGTTTGTCGCCTCCCGTGTGTCGAGCCCATAAGGACAACAGATGGAAATTAGCCTTTGGCTATAATCTGGCATGTTTACATTCATGTAAGCTGCTTTTACATTTATGTTCATTAACATGCACTGTCCTAAATAAATAAATTATATTACACCTTGCCTCCAAATGAAGAGGGGAAAAAAGCAAAAATGTATGCTTTTGATGTGTTTTACCTTTGTGTGGACCTAATAGAGAAGTGGCACTGCTCATGGTTCAAGTCCCAGTTGCAGCCTTTCTGCAAGGAGTAACCTTGCTCTCCCCATGCATGCATGGGTTTTCAGGTGCTCTGGTTTCTTCCCTTAGACCAAAAAACACACCTGCATGGTTAGTTGTCCCTGTCCCAGTTGTCTGTCCTGAGTGTCCCCCTGCTGGAGATGGACACCAGCTCCCTGAATCTCTCTTGAGGAAAGCTGGTTCCGGAGTGAATGAAGATGTTTAAGCACCTTTTGATGAATCATAAAAAAAATTTCATGATATTTGATTAAAAAAACAAAGCTACAGAATCTAAACTAACAAACACCAAAAAAAATATGCATTCAATGTCAAATAGTCAATGAAATATCTCACTACAGGTTAAGCTCTGTCTGCTGAAAATTAGAAGAGGAAAATTCTTATTATTCAGCTGTGTGGGTCAAGATTTCCCTTTAGTCCTGCACTAATTGATCTGGATCAATAAAACCATTTAATCCAAAAGGAAAAGTTCTCAGCATCATCCAAGGTATCGAGACTTTGGAGCCCCTTTAGCATGAGAGATGAGACTCATTCATCAGTGTTTTATCCTGTTCAGAAATCGCATTAGGAGTTCCTGTCAGAAGAGGGAGTTAGTGTGGCAGACAGAGAGATAAAGAGAGGTGGAACATTATGAGTGATCTCTTTAGAAGTAGCTTGATTTGTCTGCATGTTTGGAGGTGTCACTTTACAATAGAATGAATTATTTTGTTCTGCAGGGAGGTCGAGGTGGCTCAAGGACAATGTGAATGCCTCTGAAGATCACCAGGCCACGGTTTGAACTGATAAGACTTTATATGAGCTGCACCACCTCCCATAACTCTCTGTGGAGACGGGCTCCTAATGGAAACAAGGCATTATGCATTTTAATGGGGAAATTATAACATAGTAGATTGAATTATGAGCAGCAGGGGAGAAACGGGACACTTCAGGTTTTGTGATGGGATCTCCAATTATGTCTAAAACATCATCATGTTTGTTTCAGTTTGTATTTTTGCTATCAGGATTGATAGTTGTTGTGAGATAACTTCACCAAAACATTCATTACTTTTCTCCAGTTTCTTCACTAATCCAGAGTCCTCCTTGAAGGGTCTTGGTCCAAATTCAGTTAAATAAAATTCAGTTCATATAGCACCAAATCACAACAAGAGTCGTCTCAAGGCACTTCACAAAATAACACATTCCAATTGAGTTCGGTTTATTATGACAATTAGTTCTGAGTTTCCAAAATAAGGATTGAGTCACTGACTTGTTGTGTCAGAGACTTTACAGCAATCCCCATAGAACACATATAGCAACAGTGGAGAGGAAAATTCCCTCTTAACAGGAAGAAACCTCCGGAGGATTCTGGCTCAGTATAAGTAGCCATCTGCCATGACGATTGAAAAGACAGCGCACACACACACACACACACAAGCGCACGCGCGTGTGTATGTGTGTGTGTGTGTGTGTATAGTAGTGTTTCTATGGCTACATTGTGATTTCTTAGTAGATATTCTACTTAGTAAGATATAAACTGTAATGTCTTTATCGGAGTGAATATGTAAATAATTCTACGGATTACCCAGTAATAGCACATTCTATGTTAATGCAAGTAAAATATTAATGATCAGGAAAGATTTTGCCAAATCCAGTCCCGGTGGGGTGAAATGTGCACTGTGCATTATTTTAAGTTTTGCTCGCCTTTCCCTCAGTTTTTAAACTAATCCTAATAAGGTTTAGCCTAAATATTGTGTATGGTATTTCCTTTCTTCTTTTTTTCAGCCCACCCATGTTCCTAATCAGATCTAAAGGACCCCAGGTGTGTTTTTTTTATTTTTGAGGAGTGAGTATTACCTCACCCCTGCCACACTCAACCACACCCTGTCCTTAATGGGTCACCTGATAGGACAGAGGGAAGGGAAGATTTTAATTTACTAACACAGAGATTAATGTGATGTTTTGCTAAAACGTTAGCTTGGCTTCTAGTAAAGTGCATCGGTGGACGGAAAGATGGACTGATCTCCGAAGATGTTAATGTTTCCATAGAAACATAAATGGAACACCATTTTATAAATGCTTCAATAGTCAAAGCTCTCCCAACCATCAAAATCACTGCATGCCACTGTCCATGGTGCTGATCCAGGTGGGAGGAGTGACAGGTGCTATCCTTGGGGTTGATCCAAGAGGGAGTAGCAGGCACTGTCCAAGGTCCAGACGGGAAAAAGGCGGGTGTTATCCTTGTTGCTGAACCAAGCGGGAGCGGAAGCAGGCGCTGTCCAAGGTGCTGATCCAGGAGGGAGTAGGAGCAGGTGCTATCCTCGGTACTGACCCAAGCAGGAGCTGTAGCGAGCACTGTTCATGATGCTGACCCAAGCAGGAGCATGGGCGGTTGCTACCCTTGGTGATGACCCAAGAGGGCGCGGTAGCAGGCGCTGTCTATGGTGCTGATGCAGGCGAGAGCAGGAACTTGCACTGTCAGGGGCAAAATGCTATGCCATTAATGACACTGACCCCCATGCCCCCAGGCTAAAGCCTTAATATATTTGATATCCATTTAAATAAATGTATTGTTTTTGATAGTCACCTTTAATCACTCACCTGCTCTTCATCTGTACTAACCCTTCCTGTAAATAGAGTACCGAGTTTCTGCTCAGTATTGCTAAGCAACCTCTCTTGTTTTACTGAAAGTTTTAGAATGGAATAAAATAGCTTAGAAAGTCATTATATATACAGTTAAATTACATTTCATTCCTGAATCAGCCTCTCTCCTTCCTGGAGTTGGGTCCACTCGTTCACTGTTACAGTGGGGCAAAAAAGTATTTAGTCAGCCACTGATTGTGCAAGTTCTCCCACTTAAAATGATGACAGAGGTCAGTAATTTACATCATAGGTACACTTCAACTGTGAGAGACAGAATGTGAAAAAAAATCCATGAATTCACATGGCAGGATTTTTAAAGAATTTATTTGTAAATCAGGGTGGAAAATAAGTATTTGGTCACTTCAAACAAGGAAAATCTCTGGCTCTCACAGACCTGTAACGTCTTCTTTAAGAAGATTTTCTGTCCTCCACTCGTTAACTGTATTAATGGCACCTGTTTGAACACATTATCTGTATAAAATACACCTGTCCACAGCCTCAAACAGTCAGACTCCAAACTCCACTATGGCCAAAAACAAAGAGCTTTCGAAGGACACCAGGAAAATAATTGTAGACCTGCACCAGACTGGGAAGAGTGAATCTACAATAGGCAAGCAGCTTGGTGTGAAAAAATCAACTGTGGGAGCAATTATCAGAAAATAGAAGACATACAAGTTCACTGATAATCTCAAGATCTCATCCCGTGGGGTCAAAATGATCATGAGAACGGTGAGCAAGAATCCCAGAACCACACGGGGGGACCTGGTGAATGACCTGCAGAGAGCTGGGACCACAGTAACAAAGGTCACCATCAGTAACACACTACAACGGCAGGGAATCAAATCCTGCAGTGCCAGACGTGTTCCGCTGCTGAAGCCAGTGCATGTCCAGGCCCGTCTGAAGTTTGCCAGAGAGCACATGGATGATACAGCAGAGGATTGGGAGAATGTCATGTGGTCAGAAGAAACCAAAGTAGAACTTTTTGGTATAAACTCAACTTGTCGTGTTTGGAGGAAGAAGAATACTGAGTTGCATCCCAAGAACACCATACCTACTGTGAAGCATGGGGGTGGGAACATCATGCTTTGGGGCAGTTTTTCTGCTAAGGGGACAGGACGACTGATCCGTGTTAAGGAAAGAATGAATGGGGCCATGTATCGTGAGATTCTGAGCCAAAACCTCCTTCCATCAGTGAGAGCTTTGAAGATGAAACGTGGCTGGGTCTTCCAACATGACAATGATCCCAAACACACCGCCCGGGCAACAAAGGAGTGGCTCCGCAAGAAGCATTTGAAAGTCCTGGAGTGGCCTAGCCAGTCTCCAGACCTCAACCCCATAGAAAATCTCTGGAGGGAGTTGAAAGTCCGTGTTGCTCGGCGACAGCCCCAAAACATCACTGCTCTCGAGAAGATCTGCATGGAGGAATGGGCCAAAATACCAGCTACTGTGTGTGCAAACCTGGTAAAGACCTATAGTAATCGTTTGATCTCTGTTATTACCAACAAAGGTTATGTTACAAAGTATTGAGTTGAATTTTTGTTATTGACCAAATACTTATTTTCCACCCTGATTTACAAATAAATTCTTTAAAAATCCTGCCATGTGAATTCATGGATTTTTTTTCACATTCTGTCTCTCACAGTTGAAGTGTACCTATGATGAAAATTACTGACCTCTGTCATCATTTTAAGTGGGAGAACTTGCACAATCGGGGGCTGACTAAATACTTTTTTGCCCCACTGTACATCCACACAAAACAATTTACGCTATCAAAACACATATTTCATGGAAACAGTCAGTCATGAAGAAAATAATTAATCATAAACCAAACAAAGCAAATAACAGTAATTACTCTGTTGCACCCACTCTGGCTTTTCACAGTAGCTTGATTGCTCTGAGTCAAAATTTCCTCTAATGGAAAACAATATTCTACACACTCCAACATTATTGTGATGTTTTCTGTTCCCTGCAGTTTTTTTTATTTCACTCGAGCTGCAGACTGAACACATCTTTCCTCCCTCCTCTTGTAATGTTTCATCATCATCATCATCATCATCATCATCATCATCATCATCATCATCATCATCATCATCATCATCATCATCACCCTTTTGCCATATATAAATGGATGAGTTAATTAAATTTATTGTCATTCATCATCGATGTCTAAATACTGAGAATACTGAGAAACTTGCATCAGTTTCTTTTTTGTGCCACCCAGATTTTTAAGTTAGTGATTTATGAAAAGGACTAAATAAATCTGGTTGAAAAATGAATCCGATTTCTTCACTAACTCTATTGCTCATTTTAACATCTTTGACCATCAGCACGAATATGGTGGGGTAAGTTTTATTTAAATATTCCTCTTGATGTTTTTACGACCTCTTCAGGATTAAAAAGAATGAAAAAGGAGAATGAATTTCTTAGAAAGCAATTTTCCATCATCCATTCAAGCCTCATTTCAAGGCCAAATTGGATATTGATCTTCATCTCTTTGTCTATTAGGACAGAACCTTGCATGCCAAAATTGGTCCGTGCCATGATGGCTGCCCATATCTCAATGCTGATTGATTCTGTGCAGGCTGGCAGAGGCAGGGTGGGGCTGATGAGAAGAGGGGGATGACTGTCAGCCTGCCAGCGGTGCACATGAGCAGCAGAGCAGGAATCCACACCAGATATTACTTCTGCATGGTTTCCCTGGCCCACTTTAATCCACACACCCTCTGGTGTTTTTGCAGTAAGGTGGAGAGGAATCAGAGGATCGTTACTCTACTCGCTCATTTAGAGTGATCTGCAAGAGTAGAACGAGGGAGCAGAGAAGATGAAAACCTCCGTACTGTGACCCAGATGAACAGAAGCTGTGATTGCTTTTTAATTGTTATTATAAAAATTCAGCTTTTACTGATTGAAATAATAAAGGGAACATTTTCCTCAAAAGTAAAAAAAAATACTTTCATTTATTAGATTTTGCAAGTGGTGTTTCACACAATAATTCATTTAAAACAGAAAATCCATAGCTTGTGAACTTTAAAACACCCCTGGACTAAACAACCACTGGTTGATGGTGAAGAAAATTTCATCTTTGTTTGTTCACTGGGAAAACCACATCAATCACAACAAAAACAAATCAGTTTTTTATTGGCATTTTGTTTAGGAATAGCAAGCCTAAAACAAGTTGTTTAAAAAAGTTCCTGTTTGTGATGTCACAAATGAAGAAATTGGCAAAGAATACCCTCTCAGCGAAGGGGGAGCTGCTGCTAGAGGAGCAGCAGCTCTACCCCCAGCCCCTCCCACACATTAGAGCGTCTCAGTTTATAGCAGCCTACGATGGGGATGGTAGGTGTGGCCAACTCCAGCTTATTTTCTTAAATGAGCCCCAAAACAGCACATTCTGGAATGTACTAAAAAAGACTAGATTAAAACTGCTAAAATAATTTTATGTGAAAGGGACAAAAAACATTATACACATGTTTTGGATATATCATAGGACTATTATAACTAAAGAATCTAACATGTAGCAGTAATATGTGTTTAGGTTTGGCTGTTGTTTTCTTCACTTCATGGTAAATGGCCTGTATTCGTATCATGTCTTCTCAGGGTTCTACAACCCCCCAAGTCGCTTCACAACACAATCAGTCATTAACCCATTCACACACATTCACACACTGGTGGGGATGAGCTACAATGTAGCCACAGCTGACTTTGGGCGCACTGGTAGAGGAAAGGCGTGCCATACACTTGCAAGCACAAGGCCCGCCGACCACCACCGGCAGGGAAGGCGGGTTGAGTGTCTTTCCCAAGGGCACAACAGCAGCATTTATTCAAGCTAGGATTGAAAATGCAACCTTATGATTGCTAGACAACCTACTATACCTCCTGAGCTACTGCTGTTATCTCAATAGCCATCGTTACAAAACCATCAATTTGCCACAATGCTGAAGCGGCATCAGGTCGTTTATGAGTGGTCAGACACACAATTACTGCAATATTACTACTGAGAGAGCGTCGCATAATTTGCGCATCACCATGCTGGCATGACACGTTTATAAGACACACCTTTGCAGTAACAATACGCGGATTTGCCGACACACTGTGTCTTGTAAAAAGGGCTAATCTCTCAGATGTAGCTGTTTTAATAACAATATTCAGTTTTAATGTCAAACATAAATTGTTAGCTTTTCAGTGAACATCAAGAATCAATGTTTTTAAGGTTCTAAAAGATGTTTGTTTTTGTTTGTTTTTTCCTGTGGCAGACAGGATTTTTGAGTTTGGGGCTATCAAAAAGCTGTTAAAATTTTAGTGGGGACAAGTATTAGACCAACATCCTTACACAATAATTTCTTACAGGCAATTCCTATTTGGCTCATTAAAGTTTGGATGTGGAATTGCACCCATCTATTGTCTGATTATTGTGCAAAGGAAAAATGAGTGACAGGACAGGGCCATTTCAGGGGGGCAATCAGATTTCATCAGGGGAAAATGCCCCTGTTGCCCCACCCCTAGAAGCACCAATGGTTTATTCAATTATCTTTGATTGCCAATGAACTTTGTACATAAATACCAACTTTGGACAACATTTAACAGCAAGTTTGGGTCTTTTGTTGAAAGCGTGATGGCAAAAGCAAATGAGCTGTTTTTAAAATGTCAGATGAAACGATGCAACCTTTTAAAAGGTTAATCTTAACAAGAGAAGCTCCGACTGTACCAACTCCAAATGTCTGACTGCCAGATCAGCTCCAGCCCCAGATTAACCTCCCTGTAGATAATAAAGCCATCAGAACAGCTACCATCATAAACTCAGCCCGATTAGTCTTAATCACAGCAGGAATATTAATGTTGGCTCCAAAGTATCAATAAAACATGATTTATGCTGAGGGTGGCTGCTGAATTAGAATTATATCTTCATGCATAATTAGATTCTCCTAAACAGCTGCTCAAGTTAATGTGAGGGACTTTATGGAAGTTGAGCTCAGGAGAAACCGACCAGGAAGGAGGAGGTGGTCTACATCATCAGGAGAACGTCTGGAAGACGAGTTGGATTTAATTGCTTTTTATTTTTTTAGCTGTCTCAGTTACTGCTTCTGTTCATGTGGAAAAAAAGAAAATGAAGATTTTATTTTTAATGAGGCAGGATTAATGTCTCTAGATAGAAATGTGTCAGGTTAAATTCCCAAATTACCTTTCCAGCTTCAACACAGATGCAGCTGAAGCTGCTGTTGCAGCATCAGGAGCCATGAGGAGGTTTGTTTACAGCTTCCAACGCCGCAACACCAAGACAACATGTGGAAAAATCAGCTGACAAGATTATGTCTAAATTTCGGTGAAACTCACTGAGCCGTGCTGCTACTTCAAAGCTTGTCAGATTGATATTTTCTTCATAGTTTTGTCATTTTGGGACAAATATCAGACTCAAAGGCTTTGATTGCTGGGATTCAAACAGGAGACCTTACTGCTGTGAAAGCCAAGAAACAAACCTTGCTGTCACAGTTCATTAATACATACTTTTTAAAATTATTTTTTCTTAAAAAACAAACCATAAACTCAAATCTTGAGGCTGTTTGTGTCCGTTAATGAGTGCATCCATTTAAAACACATTTCTGACTTCAGAACTAATGAGTTTGTTGATTTTCAGTGTGTTGAAAATGGTCTTTAAATGTCCCGTTGCTCCCTTCCAGATCCACTTTTATCATTTTATGTATCAATAAATGGTTTTCTGAGAAGAGCAGCAAAACAAATGCATACAAATATGTCTGAGATCATTAATGGCATTGCAGATGTTGTACATCGAAAATGGAACACAGATGGGTTTTCGCACAGTTCATTAAAGTGTGTGTGTGTGTGTGTGTGTGTGTGTGTGTGTGTGTGTGTGTGTGTGTGTGTGTGTGTGTGTGTGTGTGTGTGTGTGTGTATGTGTGTGTGTGTGTGTGTTTATCGATGAGTTAAACTTTTGTTTTCTCCTCAGAGCTGCAGCAGAAGGTTCCTGCAGATGGATCGCCGTGAAGTCGAGAGCTGAATGAAGACTGTTTAAATGATAATTTTTTTTTCATTTTGCTTTTTATTTAAATAAAGTTTTTTTTCACATTAGCAAACAAATGTCAGATTTCCGAATTCAGTCAAAGATTACCCTAGTAAACACAAACTGTGGTTTTCTAACAATGATTTTATTTAGTAAAGGAAACAAAGCTATTTAAACAAACCTCTCATCATAAACACATACTTGTTAAGGTAGAGGTAACAGATTTAATTTTCTTCTCGTGAACTCTTTCGAACACGACCGCTAAACGCCGCCCAGAGGAGGAGAGGTGAAGGGTTTTAGGTTATTTGGATGAGGGGTTTATTATGTTCAGCTGGAGGAGAAGGGGGAGGGCTTTGCTCTGCTGTTATTGTTGTTTTCATGAATGATGAGTGTCTGTTCTCACTCCGTGTCACTGAATTAGTGTGTGTGCTCACTCCGTGTCACTGAATTAGTGTGTGTGTGTGTGTGTGTGTGTGTGTGTGTGTGTGTGTGTGTGTGTGTGTGTGTGTGTGTGTGTGTCCTGACTCATCAGTGATATGTAATTAAGTATTTATCTCCATCATCTTCCCTGCTGCTTGTTACAGAGGTGAAACCTCCTCCTCTTGTGCCTGCATGCTCAGGAAAACCCCAACATCATAAATCTGACAGATCAGCCATTCATCCGACACAGATTCACCTCTCCGTGAACGAGTGACTGACTCCTTCTACCATAAACACTTAAAGAAGGAAGATTCCTGTTTTGTGTTAGACTGGGCATCACCTGTTAGTTAAATATTACAAGCAGCATTGTGTAACTCTTCTGTTATTTATGAATAAAAGCTAACTTTGATTACACCTTTTTTTTCTACATTTCACTTTCAACACTGATTGGATCTACGTGAGAGCATGCATCCATCCTGCCTTGTATCAACGTTTCAGCATGGTGGGGGAGGTGTAATGGTATGAGGAAGATGTTCTTGTTCCACCTTGGACCCGTCAGTACTACCTGAGCCTGGTTTAAACAACACAGCCTACCTGAGTCTTGTTGCTGACCATGTCCATTCCTCTGTGAGCACATGGACCCATCTTTTCACTTGCAGCAAAATCATGCAACATGTCATAAAGCTCAGATTATCTCTAACTGGTTTCTAGAACATGGCCATGAGTCCAATAGATTCCAATGACCTCCAGAGTCACTAGATCTCAGTCCAGTCCAATGTTCATTTCATGTTTTTTTTTTGTTTTGTTCATTGAATTTTTCCAAACAAAACTGAAATGAAAACTTAAATTTGTACTTCCATAAAGACTAAATTATGACAAATATTGATCGTAGTCGTTAATTTTCTGACATGTAGATGGGGGCAGCCATCTTGGAATCATGTGAGCGGAGAACGCGCTATGATTGGCCACAAGAATATTTGAGCTCAGCCAGCAGCTCACGTTGTGCGCACATGGGGTGTTTCTACCCCTGTGAGGTGAAAAATATCAAACCAGTTTGATAGTCAACTCAGCGTCTTGTGAGGCAGAAAACCCTGTGAAAATTAGATGCACACAGCGAGGAATCTGTTAAGCTAACAGTCATTCAAGGCCGTTTGCTCTCGTGTGGGGCAGGCTTAAGGGATCTTATTTTCTTTTCTTTAGAAGAGGCTTAACAGCAGCAGTAATCAGTGATTTAGGAAAAATACCTGACATTAAGGAACAATTAACAATTATCAGCACATCAGCTTTTAAGCATCTAAAACATTTCTGAAGTAGTTAATTGGCAGGTTGTCCAGACAGCAGGTTGATGAGTTTAAGGTCTTAACTATGTTCTCCAGTGTTTTAGCACTAATCACACTGAAAGCTGCTATTCTAGCTAGATTGTTGTTGTGAGGATGTAGCTGTGGTCTGGTTGGGTTTGTTGACGTGGAGGAATAAATGGTTGAGCTGATTACAAAAAGGGATACTTTGCTACTTTTCATATTTTTAAATAATTTTCTTGAGCCAGTATTTACTAAAATAACTCTTTACAGGGTTAATGAAAGGCCACCCAGCCCCCAACGCCCCCTGTGGCCAGGATATTCCACTTGCAACTTCAGCCTGGTGGGCTGACATACCCGGTGCTGCAGCCTGGTTCCAGCATGTTTCCTGTATGTCTTAGATCATGAACAAAGCTAATTTGTTTAATTTAGAAGAAGGAGAAGAAAAATAAAATATAATTTCTATAGCGCCTCTCAAGATAAAAATCACGAGGCGCTTCACAAAAACAAAAAATGTAAAAATATAAAAAATAATTTAGAAAATGGTTAAAAAATATTTAAAATGAGCAAAAAATAGACAATTGTGATTAAAACAATGTTAAGAAAGAGAGAGAGTAAATAGGAAACAGTCGGCGAATTGTCCTCTCCCAACCCCATGACCCCGTCTCACTCTTTGAAATGTTCAACAGTTGGCAGCCCTACATCAGGTCATTTTTCAGTTCACCAAAATGCCAAGGAAGTTGAAAGATTTAAATAATGTTATAATGTTAAGGCAATTCGTTATTATTGTCCATATAGATAAATGATATGTTTTGGATATGGTATCATTAGGTAAAAAGTACAAGTACAAGTATGTTGCTATTGTTGTTTGTTACCAGTTCAATAAATACATATTTTTGAAGAATTATGTAGTTTAGTTGTTCATTAAATAATTTATTTTTCTAATTTAAAACTGATTTGAGCTTTGTATTTGTATTTGTGTTTTATTTGATCTCCATTAGCTGTAACAAGTACAGCTACTCTTCCTGGAGTCAATCCAACATGCTGCTCACAAAACAATACTTTTACCAGTTTCCACCACCAAGTGATACAATTCAAAATTATAAACTCACACACACACACACACACACACACACACACACACACACACACACACACACACACACACACACACACACACACACACACACACACACACACACACACACACACCTACCTACAAAGGACCTAATATATCTATTATATGATAAATAAAAAAGACCTTTGAGTTCTTGTTGAGCTGCTGTAGTAGAGATTAGACCAAAGTTCATGGTGAACAAATATATTTTGTTAGGCCGTCTATGGTGTAGCTAACTGACAACTTCCTTTCTTAGTTTTACTACTCTTAGTATTATTGGTAGAGCATCCAAAAACCTGTAGACAGGTCTGGACTATATATGGACTAATAAAGAACAACAGCTATTATTTAATAATATATGAGACATTTAAGACACATCAGCACATGAAAAAAAAAGTTTTTTAATGTCCCCCTTAGGAATTACTCCTGAAATTTTTACTGCCTAATGTCTCCCCAACAATGATGAGGGATTTTCACCCCTGGTAGACACTAATGAAGGCTGGGAGACGTTTGAGCTGTTAGATTAAGGTTATTCAAAAGATGAACGCACAGCGATGGAGATTTTGCTTTCAGTTCTACGAATGGGCACTAGGGGATGCTAAAAGCAAGTATAAACTACCTAGTTCCCCTTTAATTATTGCAAATGTATAGGAGTGGCGACAACGGAGTAACAACAAACAATTAGACAGATATTGACGGTAAACTTCAAATTTTGGAGCGATCCGGACAGATCTATTGTCGTTGCAGTTTAGTAGGCTGTTATTAGGCTTTAAGAAAGGATGATGAGAAGGATAAATGTCCACCAGGCAGTTCAGATAGTACGGCTGTTTTTTGAACTGGAAGCAGAGGAAGTGGATGGAGACTCACAGCCGGAGTCTGAGGCAAACAGCGAGGATGTTGATGACGATGTAGCAGATCCACAGGTCTGTCTTCGCTCACGTCCGCATGTTCACGCCACACCCCTTGTCTTCTACTACGTTCGCGTCTCACAACAACACAATAGGCGCACCGCACCATAGGGCGCGGCGTACATTTTGGAGAAAATTTAAGACTTTTAGGTGCGCCTTATGGTCATGAAACTACGGTAAGTGTGAAATGTGAATTTTTCATATTTCTTTACAGTTTCAAGTAGGTGTAGTTAACATTTCCTTTACAAAAATTTAATGTGTCAGAAGAAAGAAACATAAATTTTAGTTGACTAAAATTTTTCAATAATTTTAATCAAAACACTAAGAGTAAATTAAAATGAACACAGTCCAGAACCTTTGGGATGTGGTGGAACTGGAGACTCATCAATAATGTAAGCCATAAAAAGTGTTAAGCCATCACATAATAGTGTTTTATTTTTTGTTCTGTGATGGAAACATTTGTCATTTTTTCACCTTTAGTGTCTTTGTTCACATTTCTATTTTCCAAATACGTTTAGCAAGATTTTCTTTTCATCTCTTCCAATAAACATCAGAACAAGCGTGCCTGAAACAAAAACATGACGGCCGAGGCAGAAGTAACTGTTGTGTTTTTAGACGGTGACATCTCACCACAAAGTCTGGAAAGAACAGATGTAATTTGTTCTAGCGTCTGACAGGTGTATCAGAAAGCTCTTGTCTTCTTTGCTTCAGTGGATAAACAAAACACACACACACACAAACTCCATGTCTCAGCTGCAGACCGGACAACTTTACCTGCGAGTTGAGACCTCTCCTAAGGCTTGAGCAGCATGCCTGGAATCCTGTAGAAAAAAAAAAAAAAAGCTCAGTGAGTCGTGTTTCCTGGAGTGTAAAGCCTATTTCACAACCAGCCAAACAGCTTGCAGTGGTGCAACACTTTAATGGTTTGGTGCAGATGGAAAATAGAGCTGCAGAAGCTCCAGTTTGTTTGTTTTGGCATCTGAATTTATTGGAGATACAGTTAGAAGATGAAAATTAACTGTTTAAAAGCTCTACTGGGAGTTATCTACTTGCTTTACGGCAATGTTTACTTTGCAGATAGCTATGAAGGCTAACAGTTTGCATTTTCAGTTCACCAACCCAAAAGCAGCAGCAGAAAAGAAGAACAATTTATTTATTTATTTGGCATCATGGTGGAACCTGAAAGTAAAACTAAGAGTGTGTTGGCCCAATCCCAATACTCACACTTCCACCCTTGCTCCCTTCAATTGTGCGTTCCAGTACAGGGATGCGAGTGCATTAGTTGCCCCGATCCTTAAGTGTCAACGTTGACCTCGCCCCTTTTGCACCCTTGATCTGCACTTTGCCCAAGTCTGCATTGATGTGGAAGTGTATTACCCTGAATCCATTGCTGCGTGGAAATTCTGAGAAGGCTCAAGCGCCTTTTCTGAAAATTTGTATTTACAAATGAAAGACGTTCATTTCAAGGCGATTAATAAATATTATATATATATACATCTTATATACCTGCCTTCATCCTGGGATCTACTTCAGCGCTACACATGCCAGCAAAACGTTCTCTCAACAATCCTGCAACATCATGGTCCTACAACAGAGCCATGTCTTCAGGTCCCAGCCGTGTTCATCTGCATGCAGGAAGCTCACACCATGCACTTGTGGCCTTATAGAGTCGTAGCCAAGGCATGA
Source organism: Nothobranchius furzeri (assembly GCF_043380555.1). NCBI lineage: Eukaryota > Metazoa > Chordata > Actinopteri > Cyprinodontiformes > Nothobranchiidae > Nothobranchius > Nothobranchius furzeri. The sequence continues at coordinate 43,053,894 of NC_091747.1, read as the reverse complement.
AGCCACTCAGAACCAGTGGGAATGCTTCTCTTTTGCATTTACATGGCTGAGAATTTCACAGATTGCTCTGGTTGGTTGTTGTTGTAGCCCTTTCAGTTCTGCTCTCATTTTTTCTGTCCTCTCCTCCACTCTGAGCATTTCATTTCCTCTCATAAAATACAAATTATCTCCACACTTTGTAATTGCTCTGAAGAAAGAGCCAGTCCTGACATTTAATGTCACTGACACATTTATTTGATTTTTACTCTTTTACAAAGAATTTTTTTTCAAATCTGAGTCATCATAAATTGTTTGATGGTCCTTTATGCTATCAAGAAGTGATGAGAATTAGAGCAGCTAAATACATAACTATTTCTGACCAGAACACCAAACTTTGAATTTTGATGATTGTTATAAGCACATTTTTGTTTTTCTTCAGGCCTTAATGACTCAAACCTGAATCCTAATCCATGCTAATGTTCTTTACACAACTATTGTTATTGATAGCTCAGTGGACTGTTAGAATTAACCAATTACATGTTTTGGCAATGCTATCTTTTACAGTCCCTTAATTACTAAGTACTTACATGGTAATTACATAGTAAGTTAAAGTGTATTATTGTGTGAATAAAGTGTATAATTGTAATAAAGCGTAATTATTGTGTAAAGCAGTTTTTAATGGGAATGATTAATAAAAATAAAAAGTAGAATTGAACCTGAGTTACATGGGAATAACTGTTTAAGAACTCAGAAACAATAATACACTTTAACTTACTATGTAGTAACCATGTAAGTACTTAGTAATTAGGGGACTGTAAAAGGAAGTGTTACCCATATTTTTATTGTTAAAAAGTTTAAGTTTGACTAAGTTTAAATATTTTTTGTAACATTTTATTTATTTCTTGATCTTAGCAACAATTCCAGTTAACCTGATAATTTTTACAGTATTTCTAAAGAAACATGAATACAAATCAATAAATCACTTTTTATCTTAAAGGGAATTCAGACCTTTTCAATCACAGCTGCCACTCTAACACTTCTATGAACTCAGCGAGGGGCCTTCTTAATCAAGACTGCTCAAATGTACCCTGGTGTTACAAAGAGCACAAGTGATTGTGTCAATTAAATGAAACCACAATGTTCTGAAGGTTTTACAAATTCTTTTATACTGAATGAAAAGTGTGTACAGTTCTAAAGGTAAAATTCAAAGACTCATGTAGAAAGCACAAACCAGAGGGTGGGGGTGGGGGGTGGGGGGGGGGGGGCTAAACTATTGCTGCCCCGAGTGGTGGCTAAAGGATATTGCATCTTAGGTTGGGTGTGTCTAAATCCACAGGCAGCATCCTTCTGAGGGCGCATTTTAAGGCCAATGATGCCACGGTGAAGCAACAAGACTGTCCGACTTTGAAGGATTTCCAAAATGCATCCTCAAAAGTGTCCCTGTTTCCTCAGAATTTTGAGGATGTGTCTGCTGTAACTTTATAGACAAAGGCTGTCCCAGAATTCAATGTGAGATTTAGGCTTTTGTGATAATGGCGACCAGAACAGGACAGGATTACTGTTCCAAATTGTATTTTTAGGCGCTGCCATAGTTGTTTTGCAAAAGGACATATGCTGAGATAAAGGCGGGAACAAATATGGAGGCTAGACCATCCAAATTCACAGCCTTTTCAGGTTTGCCTGAAATGACTTTTGGACACACCTTTTGAAAAGTTTTGTACCACTACATGTTGTCCCACTGCTAACTCTGGTACTTATTAACATTACCAAGACCTACTACTGCCACCTACTGGGGGGAACATATATAGCACACCAAGCTCACAAACAAGCTAATGGCTGATTCTTCTTCTGCTACTAGTAGCCTAGCCGCCACTTCACACTGAAAGCATCAGCGGAGCAAAATGGCAGCAGAACAGTTTACTTGCAAATTTGGCTGCATGCCAGTATACACCGTTTCATGGATCCAAATCATGTTTGATATCTCTGTTTGATGTCATGGTGTTCCTCTCCACTTCCGGGATTGAAGCCATGAAAAAAAACACTGCTGCAGTTCTGGAATGATACTGGGAGTAAATAAGGTGTTAGGTCCCATTTACTATTGTAATCTACTTATACATGAAATAGCATCGCTGCAAAAGTCTTTTATTTTGAAATTTACCAGAGGTTTTACTCTGAAACCGTCTGTGATTTTTTTGTCTAACCCTATGTTATATCTGAAAATTGTCGTATCCTATTTGAAGCAGTGATGTTCTGATGCCGTTCTGCGGCGCTGATGCTTCCAGTGTGGTGTGAAGTAAGAGTTAACAGTCCTAAATAGAGCATTAGCTCCCGCTAGTGGTTGAACATCCAAGCATCACCTTTGACAATGAATACTACAAAAACAATAACATTTAACATTTAATTTTGTCCTGCCTGTAATCCTCTCTCAACCCTCTCTTGTTTTGTCCTTATTGTTACAAGAAAGAAAATCTCCCGTTTGGTCCACAATGACTCTTGGGGTATGGCGGGCCACTTAGGATGCCCCAGACTCATCCGTCATACCTGTGGGGAAAAAAAAAAACTTCAATTTGGACTGCCTTCATCAACCTTCAAATATGCAGCCTCTGAAATGGACATGCCACAGATTTTCAACTGATTAATTATTGGTGTGAGCCCAATTCAATATGGCCGCCACTGCTAACTTAAGCAAAAACAAAAATGGCCATAGCTGTGTCAAATGTCCAGAAACTGAGGTAAGGTTTGGTGTGAGCTGAGAGACCACCCTTCTGAGAGTTTACACAAACATTAACTTTTGATTGCAAACATTTTTTTCCCCAATTTTCCCAATGAAAACTCTTCACTATAACCCCTCCTTTTGTCCTGATATAAAAAGAATAAGGTAGCCAAATTCACTCCATGTGGAATTAGTCACATGATTAAACTGCAGCACTAACTCACCATCATACAGGCTGTTACTGTGACTCCACATAGAGGGAGTCTCTGCCACACATCCGTATTGGATAAGTCAGCATGAATTAAAGCTTTTATTTTAGGTAAGACAAAAGGACTCAGTGCTCCACTACAGCCAGAGAGGGAAGGTTTAATCATAATTTAAATATTGGCTGTCAAAATTATTGGCAAACTGCCTTTAAAGACATTAAAGGGAGATTAAAGGCCACTGAGTAGCTACATTGATGCATTTGAAAGGGTAAATAAATATTAATGAAGCCATTTTGAGGCAAGATAATAAGGTTTTTACCTTTATTAAATTTGCCTGAAAGCATTTTCTTTTGATGATGGCTTTGGAATAAATTTCAGTTACATTTATGACCCTTTTCTTTCATAATTGTTCTTGTTTTATTGGCAGACTGCAAAGAAAAGTATGCTTTTATCTCATAATGACCACTGTGTTTACATCTGGTTACGTCCTTTGATCGTTAAAACTAAATTAGAAGAAATGTGAATGAAAAATTGTCTATTTTGTGATGAGTTTTGTTTTTTCTAATAACAGATAATGGAAATTCGCAAACATAATTTGTGCATTTTCTCTGCAAAAATTCACTCATAGATCTCTGTTTCTTAAGGATGCTGTAACCTTTTTCCTGTTCATCCCATCGGAGTGAGAAAGATGGCTGTTTGGAGGTAACCTCATTCCAAGAACGGAGCTTCAGCATCTTATTGGAATTCACTGAGTCTCCATTTTTCTGTCCACACACATACCTAGTTTTCCACTTGCCTCCATGCATATTAAAACCCTATCCAGAGCACCATCTTGTGGACATTTCTAACCTTGTAGTTCATTTTTGTGTTCATTTAAGCCTCCAGCGTAACCCTGATGAGGGATAAGGGACACGTCATCTGCTTTCAGCGTTTAAAAAGTCTAAAAGTCAAAATCAAGGAAGGAAGTTTGAAGGAAGCAGAACATCTTAGTGTTTTTGTTCATGACTTGGAGCCATAACAGTGAGTCACAACACTCCTTGGCATGACAAACACACCCTCACCCTGCTGCGCACATATCCAGCCCCCCCCCCCCCCCCCACTGCCTCGTGTAGATTAAAAATCCAATCCGTGCGTGAGCTGGCATGAAACTCGTTTTACCCCCAGGGCGTAAAGTGGTGCAACCCCACTGCTTGTGTTCTGGTGCTGCCATCTGGATCTCACTGGGAAGCACCTGCTCACCTCAGCACGGCATCTGCTCAAGTTGTCTTGTCTTTCAGATCTATCTTTTCCCTCCCAAAAAAATTAAATCTTTCTATCATGAGATTGACAGACTTGTAACCATTCTGGTATCATGTAGTGGTAGTGAATTTTACTGAAATCCATCCAGAAGTTAGCGTCAGGACTCCAAAAAAAAACTACCTTAGTTCTTTAAATAATCTTCAGAGACTAATCAAAATCACTTATGATCATTTCCTCTAACATTTCCAGCCAACTGATGCCACCACTAAAAATAACAGCCACACATAAACAAAGAGTTGCCATGAGCTGGTGTCTGGCAGTCATAGGGTTAGAGGTGGAGGACATACAGGACATGTCCATCACAGGGACATACAAACAAGCTTTTATATCCTCAAACATCTAATCTCAAATTGTTCAATCATGCATGTTTTGGGAGGAGTACCTGGAAATAAACCATGCATGCAAAGATGCAAATCCTGTGCAAAAAGGCTGCAGCAGGGATTCAAACCTTCTACCCACAAAGGCAACAGTTCAACCGAGTCTTTTTCAGAAGCTTGGAATGAGAACCAGCGTTGGAGCTTCACGTTTTAAAGGAGATTATTGCACAACCTGTTGGCTCTCAGATAGGTATTATAATGGCAAATTTCTCTCAACAACCATGGCACCAAATATTAGCTTAACATCTGTAAAACTTAATAGGTAATAGCAATAATGTGTTTGGGAGATGGCCATCTTGAATTGTGTTGATGTAAGAGATTTAGACTAAATCTCAACATGATAAAGATGTAAATTAACATATTTATTCCCCCCGCAGGTTAAAACCATCATTCATGCTGCCATTTTTAACCAAAAACGCATGTCCTATGCACACTCACTGCAAATTTGTTTATCCACTGGTTGTCAGAGGTCACCATGGAGACAGGTAGCCGGCAGTGTGGTGGACCTCGCCGGTGACCTCTGATGTTGCTCCAGAAGATTTCAGCAGCTGAATACTGACATCAGTTCACAAGTGGAGCTGAACATAATAAACAACTAATAATAAATGACTTCAGGTTTATTTACCGCAGAAACAACAGAATATGTACATCTTTGGTTTTTGCACATGAAGAGATGGTTTGTGGACAGTTTTATGACATTAAAAAGTTTTGACTTCTTTTATTCTATTCCATGCTATGTTGCACAGTAAATCTTCCTGCATGGATGACGGTCATAAACAGAAGCTGAAGTAAGAGCTGTCAGGATGTGGGAGAATTTGTTTTATTGGATTTGCTGAAATTAGAAAAAATAAAAAACTCTAAGTGAGTTTAAGTCAAGTTCTGTGCATTAATTTCTGTGATTAGTGCATTCAAAAATTCTACAACATATGTGAAGCGCATTTAGAAAAACGGATCCGGTATCACAAGCGTTTATTAACTTAAATTTCTAACATCTGGAAAATTCATTTATTTGAGTTAACAGTAATTAAACATACAGAGTTATTATACCACATGTAAACAAATTATGTATTAGTTCTACTATCACACTAGAGTCCCCTCTGAAATGTAAAACTGTGCATGGGAATGTAAATGTCTCAATATTCAAAGCAATATCTAAGATTTTTATATTAAAAATATGTGATCTTATTACCCTACAGTGGGTATGGAAAGTATTAGGAATAGAATAGACTTTATTAATCCCACAGTGATGAGGAAAAAATAAATTAATTGATTTTAGCAAATGGCTGCCAGATAACAAAGAGTGAAAAACTGACATGGGTCTGAATACTTTGCGTACATAAATGAAGAAATGGAGCCACCAAGATGTTTCCCAGCTAGTGGGCCAAATGGCATTTTCAGGTGAAGAAACTATTTGATGAGGAGCTGAAAAACAGCTGTAAGATTGATGCATTTTCATGCAGTCATACGTTTCTTCTATGTGTGACCCCACCATTAAGATTCTGATGCTTTGGTTCTCTTGCCAGGTTGGTTCTGTGTGCATGAAGCTTTAACACAGATTTAACATCTGTTACACAGGAACATTACACATGTCTTTAGAGTTAGGGTCCCCGCCACTGTTATAGAATGATGTGTGAAATACCTCCCTCCGGTGGCCGTTATTGAGCATTACATGAAACACACAGAAAATTTTGCCCCTTCCTAACATACGAACAACATTTTAATGTTCACAGGTATAAGGTCAGTAGAGAAGGGTTCAAGTTTATCAGTTCTTTGTAAGATCCAAAACTGAATGTATGTTTTACCTCTAACTAATAAAGCTTTCAAAATTCCTGTATCATCTTATATATGTCTTTTCCAGATGTTCCCATCAGAGCACTTGTGGTTCCTAGATATTCTCCTGGCTCATCCCTTAAGTTATGTTACTGAAGGCTCAACTACAGGATGACAAACTGACCACATGTGCCCACTCAGCTGTCTTTAATCTCCATGTTTTCATCTTTAGAAATAACAACTGGCCCTGTCTGCCCGTGTTTGTCTCTTTCCTGTCCTCTCAGGCCCCAGACAAACATCCTCCCTGATCCTGGTTATGTTGAATGCTTGTTTTTTTCTGCTTTCAGCCTCCATTACAGTGAAGTGATACTACAGGTGTCATGACTCGAGGTAAGTGTCTAACCCAAGACATGCAGAATCAACACACGTAGTCCAAAGCAGTAAAGTAAAATGTCTTTATTATAAAAACGGGAACTGAAACCGCACAGGGAAGTCCTGTGGGATGATCAATACGGCTTGAGTCTCTGAAGTGCTCAGGTTGATGAGATGATGAGAGGAAGCCAGGAAGGATGCTGGGCAGAGGGTGAGAAGTCCAGGAGAAGCGAGGTAGCAGAGGGAAGCCAAATAGGAGCAGCGGAGGAGGATGGGACGTGATGTGTGTTATCCAGGGAACGAAGACAGCGAGGGTGAGGAGATGAGGAGAGGACACTGAGTGGAACAAAAACCAGGCATGAGTGATAATCCAAATTGTAATCCAATAACACAATCCGAGGTCATAAATCCAATGGTCAAACACGAGCCAAAACACAAACAAACTAGATCAAGGTCGAAGGCTGGTGCTACCTAAACTGGAGCAATCATCTGGCAAAGTGATGTGTCTCCATCCTCCTTTTGAACCTGCGTCCCTGACTGGGAAATCTCCTGCAGCTGCCGCTCCCCCTGCTCCTCACCTGTTGAGAATTAGCTTAGAGTCTGGTGAGAGGAGATGGTGTGACTCACCTCTGCCCAGGAACATGACAACAGGCCAACCTGCTGGTTTCTTACGTGTATATTTCACCAATTGGCTTCACATAATCTAGTGAATCTAAGTCTACACCTGACATGAACCAAACTTTTTTTCTTTTTGTAGCTCTTAACTGTGACTTTGCTGTAAACTGGCCTTCATTTCATCTGATGTATTCATTTCTAAAGCACCTTCCACCACCAATCAAGGAGGCCCAGACTGATTAAAAAATACGAGACAAACACAAACCAAACATAATAAAAAAACATAACAAAACTGTTAAAACCAGCATGAAAACCAAGGCCTGCTAGAAAGATGACAGACAGGTGTGATAACGCAAAAGCACCTTGACTTTTAAACTCTGTAGATAAGTAGCCTCTCTAGCCAGAGGCAGATGAATCCATAGTCTCAGAGCTAACACAGCAAATGCACGGTCTTCCCCACGATTTGCATCTAGTTTTCAGTACCAGTAAAAAGCACTGGTCCAAAGAACGAAGGGGCCTTGAAGGGGAGTTTGTTGAAACAAGACAAGAGATGTAGGTTGCTGCTGTACCTACCAGGAACTTGAAAACAAACCAAGGAACCTACTGAGTGTTACAGAGGTTGCCTGTTTGTCCCGAGGTCGGAGTTCTGCACTGCGGATAGTGCCTGGTCCTGCCCCTGCTGGAATCATCACCAAGGGCAGCGCCACACCAAGAATGGACTACCACCCCTCCTCCTGAATGCAGCCAGTGCAACTGTCACCATTTAACCCAAAACAATGCTAATGAGTGGTGCTCCTTTAACCCTCTCAGGCTCAAAATAAGTTTTGATAAAAGAACGAACAACTACTTCTGAGTTAAAAAAAAATGCTCATGAAATATGTATGGAGTAACCAGGTAGGTAGGTTTTAACGTTGCAAATCTGCAACGCCTGCCTCCAGAGGGTTAAAAAGCCAAGGCTGCCAGTTACACAGGGGGCTCAGATCAGCTAATGTCCCCAGATCACTTAGTGGCAAAAAATTATAGTGATCTTGATAGTAGTTAGAGCTTTTGCTATAATGCCACGCCTGATACCACAACTTTATTAGAAATATTTTAAGTTGTTTAAAATACCAACGGACACACGGACACAGAAGTGTAGGAGATGGGGGGGCGGAAGGAAGATGTGGGGGAGGGGAGTTAAAAAAATAAGCAATCAATGATGAGCAAGAAACTGCTTCTAGACCTGCAGAAAGAGAGAGAATAAAAGGGGACACACAAAAGATACAAGACCAAAATACTCCTGCACCAACAACATGAGGATATAACTAATTTTGCTGAAAAATACACGGTAATAATTCATAAAGCATTTAGAACCATAGACACCACACAGGCGGTGTGTTGAAAATGCCCAAGTGCATCCTTGTGAGAGCACCATGTGAGCACCAGCGTGCGTACACGCTCTTGTATATGTAAGATTTTTCTACTGGAGTGTCCAATAGTGAGTGTGAGGGACCACAGACCTGCCTCCAAAGATGTGTGGAAGATGGAGGAGTTCCAAGCACTAGAGATCCAAGTGTCTCCCCAGAGAACAGGAACTCCGGGGAGACTGCCGCCGGATGAGCTCCAACCCCCCACATGATCTTTTCAATAGTGCGCCGGTTGTTGCAACTGTAGGCTCCAGTTGGGTTTGGAGAGTGAGGAGACCCACCCAATATGGCAGCAATGCTGTTACGCTGTCCAGTGCATCTACATATTCATATCTATGGGCTGAAGCTCAACTGTGATGTCGTAGACTTGGCCCTGCTGAGCCAGGGCTTTGTGAGCTTTTTTGTGCCTTGAGTTGTGCCTGCAAGGCATTGATTCCTACTAGAGACCACTGAAAATGTAATGATTAAACAAGTAATCTACTCCTTTGAGTGTTACTTGAGTACATCATTTTTCTAGCTATCACTAGATAAAGGACAAGTGCAATTATGTGGGTGGAGGATATTACTTTTTTAATTTTCTGTTCTGTCTACAATGTCAATAGGACTTTGGTTAACAACACAAACTTTTTGATGATTCAAAGCTCCTCATTTTAAAGCAGGCAGCAAAAAGTGCACAGAGCCCCTCAAACTGAAACTAAAAATATTAGATGTCTGAACAGTTAACAGCGTGTTTAACAGTCTAGAATCTAGACTGTAGAGACAGCCTCTTTCACTGCTGGAAGCACTAGCGTTTCCCCATCTGTGAACGGGAGCCCACTTTTAGCTATTAGCAACGAGATATTGTAGGAAGCTAATAATCCTCGGTCCAGTAAATTCGAGCTTCGAGCAAACATACTGCTAATGCTACCTCTTTTAGAGTGTCTCTCTTTAATTACCTGAAAATAGTTCAGTTCCTATGAAGCTTTGTCTGGATGCATTTTGGACAAGTGCTCCTTAAGCCGGGAGGGTTTCATTGCTTCGTTTGAAAAAACTTGTTCACAAAGCAGGCACATGGGGAGTTGTGGATTCGTGGGTGAAGGAATAAATCCATACCGAAGGTAGTCCACATTGTACTGTCGACACTTCTTTTTATTCTGAGCCATTGTCCGTTATGAATATCCTGTATCGCCAGCGCCCACCATTAACATCTCAGCGCCCCCTTCAGTGGCAAAAAAATTTCACCGCCCCCTTATATAGTCTGAATGCCCACTGGGGGGCGCTACAGCCCCCGTTGAGAAACCCTGGTCTAGATGAAGCTGAATTTAAATGTGTTCAGAGTGTAAAAAGCAGACATCCTGAAATAACACGTCTGTTTGCTTTAAAACATTTTTAAAGAGAAGTCTGATGTACTGATCAACATAAAAAAACATGCATTAAAATAAAATGGCTCCAAATCTTAATGTTTATTTTGTCTTTAAACCTGAAAATTGTATCAATCTTTCAGTTTTGAAAGAAATATGTGAAACATTACATCCTATTTCAGTTTAGGGTGAAGCTAAAATTTTAAGCTGTGTCTAAACCAGTGGTTCTTAACCTGGGTTTGATCGAACCCTAGGGGTTCGGTGAGTCGGTCTCAGGGGTTCGGTGGAGCCTTTGCCGCAGAGGTCCACCCCTCAGTCTAGTCTGCAGTTAGTGGGCACAGCCATTGAATGCGTCCTGCTCTGAGATTTCCTACCGGTCCGCTTTGAGGTCGCTGGTTTATGCAGCAGAGTGCGACCTCTGTATATGGGCTGTATATGTGTCTGAGTGAGACTCCCTACAGGTCCACTTTGAGAGCGCTGGATAAGCAGCAGAGTGAGACCTCCTTCTCAGTCGGGACCAGCGGTGTGCGTCAGTGACGTTGGGTTAGCGTGACGCCGACCCCACGTCCACCTCCAACCGCCAAAACGTGTGACTGTCGGTTTGTCGTGTGATTTCTTACGGAATATTTTAATCCATGCTAACTATGTCGGGCAAAAAAAGAAAGTGGTCGGACGAATATGTAAAACATGGATTTACATGTATCACGGAACGTGACGGGAGTCAGCGTCCCATCTGCATGATTTGCAATGCCAAGTTGAGCAACTCTAGTCTCGCACCTGCAAAACTGAAGGAACACTTCTTGAAGCTGCATGGAGATGGGGAATACAAGAACACAACGCTTGCTGAATTCAAGGTGAAGAGAGCCAGATTCGACGAAAAGGCCACTCTGCCTGCTCTTGGATTCGTACCCATCAACAAACCGATCCTCACAGCATCGTATGAAGTTGCTTATCTGATCGCAAAGCAGGGCAAACAGCAAACCATTGGCGAAACACTCGTAAAACCAGCTGCGTTAAAGATGGCGAATCTGATACTCGGAACAGCGGCTGAAGGTAAATTATCCCAAATTCCTCTTTCAAATGACACCATCAGCGACAGAATAGAGTGCATGAGTAAAGACATCTTGGCTCAAGTAGTCGCGGATCTGATTTCAAGCCCGGCAAAATTCAGCCTTCAACTCGACGAGACCACCGACGTTTCCACTCTAAGCCAGCTTGCCGTTTTTGTGCGCTATGTGAAAGTCGACATGATAAAAGAAGAGTTTTTATTTTGTAAGCCTCTTACAACAACAACTAAGGCAGCTGATGTGAAGAAGCTTGTGGAGGACTTCTTCAGAGACAACAACCTTTCATGGGATATGGTTTCTGCAGTTTGTACGGACGGAGCTCCAGTGATGCTGGGAAGAAAGTCTGGTTTTGGCGCGCTAGTAAAAGCCGACACACCGCACATCATTGTTACACATTGCATTCTGCACAGGCACGCGTTGGCAACAAAAACCTTGCCTCCCAAAATGGCAGAAGTATTAAAAATTGTAGTGGAATGTGTAAACTATGTGCGCAATAGTGCTCTGAGGCACCGCATCTTCAGTGAACTGTGTAAAGAAATGGGCTCTGAATTCGAGGTACTTCTTTACCATTCGAATGTTCGGTGGTTATCCCGGGGACAGGTGCTGAATCGTGTTTTTGCCATGCGTGTGGAATTAGCCCAGTTTTTGCAAGAGCACCAACATTGTCATGCAGATTGCTTCAAAGATTCTGAGTTCATTCTCATTTTAGCATACATGGCTGATATATTCGCAGCTCTCAATCATCTAAATCAGCAGATGCAGGGTGGTGGAGTTAACATAATGGAAGCAGAAGAAAACCTGAAGGCTTTTCAAAAAAAGTTACCGTTATGGAAACGACGAGCAGAGAACAACAACTTCGCAAACTTCCCCCTTCTGGACGACTGTGTAAGTAAGATCGAAGATGTGTGTGGACTTGGAGACATATCTGTACCCATGGAACTGAAGCAAACAATTGCCACACACTTAGATGAGCTTGCGAAGTCTCTCGATGGATACTTCCCAACAAGAGCATCATATCCAGCATGGGTGAGACAGCCGTTCATGTTTGCTATTGAGACAGCAGATGTCAATGATGAATACCTCGACGAAATCATTGAACTTCAGCAGAGCCAGGTTCAACAGCAACTCTTCGGAACAACAACGCTCTCAACGTTTTGGTGTCAACAAATGGAAAAGTATCCAGTTATTGCTAAGAAGGCCCTGGATTTTTTTGTACCATTTGTTACAACATATCTTTGTGAGCAATCGTTTTCGAGGATGCTGGACATAAAAACTAAGAAAAGGAACAGACTTTGCTGTGAAAATGACATGAGACTGGCACTTTCCAAGGTGAAGCCACGCATATCTGAACTGGTCTCTCAAAGGCAACAGCAGAAGTCACACTGAGGTAAGTTGTTTTGAGTTCATGCACTGTGTTGGTTTTGTTATTTAAACAAGGTGATATTAATGCACAATTCATTTCGTAAACCAGTAAAAAAAATCATATTTTATTTTTTACTAAAGAAGGGTTCGGTGAATGAGCATATGAAACTGGTGGGGTTCGGTGCCTCCAACAAGGTTAAGAACCACTGGTCTAAACAGTTCAGATATTTAATTGCCTACCATCTAGTAGAGGCTTTGTGGCATTTAAATGTGCATTTTCATGGATCCCTGTCAGATGTTTATCATACTCTCCTCAGCCACCTTCCATTAAGATGATATGGTACAACTGATGTACCTTTACCTTGGAGTTTGATGGACCATTTGGTTACTGCTGCTCATTAATATTCTTTCTAATCTCCTGAATGAACTCTGCCCTGAGCTTTCTGAGGTCCCTGTCCATTGTGGTACACACGGTACTGGTTCTTTTCACAGGCAGATAGTATATATATATATATATATATATATATATATATATATATATATATATATATATATATAGTCATGCCCTGATGTGGGGCTGGGGGGTGCGTCGACATGGTCGGGACATAGAAGGGGGTGAGCGGCTAAATAAGTTTGGGAACCGCTGCTCTAGAGTATCAACATATGTCAAAATCTATGATCACAAATAAAATAATGTATGAAGATTGCCATTTTCTGTTTAAACATGTAGATGAGGATGAAATGGAAAAGATGCTACTAAACTTGTTCATGTTTATGCATTTAGCAGACACTTTTGCCCAAAGCGACTTACAAGTGATAATCGGCATGTTGCCCTTGAGGCTAACAACAACAACTTGACATCAATCATGGAGAGGAGGGAACAGGGAGTGGACAGTAGAGAGGGGGACGGGTGCAGGGAGGGTGCTAGTTTAGTTTAGAAGATGCTCTCTGAAGAGCAGAGTCTTCAGGAGTTTCTTGAAAATTGAAAAGGAAGCCCCTGTTCTGGTAGTGCTTGGTAGGTCATTCCACATTGTGGAACGATGCATGAGAAGAGTCTGGATTGTCCTGAGCGTGGTGTAGGCACTGCTAGCCGACGATCCTGTGATGATCGGAGCGGCCGGACAGAGGTTTTAGCGAGCGGAGGTTTTGAAGGTTTTTTGAAAGCGGTTTGAAAGCGGTTTGCTGTGTGTGACCTTCCTCTGAAGCCAGTGGTCACAGGTATAGGATAATGGCACATTTTGCAAGGTGTTGATGGAGCAGCGTCTGGGTCGAGTTTGTTTGCTCTGTTGACACTCGCAGGTAGATACGTATGTCTTTACCCCGGAGTGTCTTCACACTGAATGTGTTGAACTGAATTGATGAAATGGATGGAAGACTTTTAAAGATTGTAGCTAAACTGTTAGTCAAATCTCTGTCATATCTTTAATTTATGTTTCAAAGAATTCTCTATCCTGACAGATGGAAGATCTCAAAAGTTAAACCTTTGTCTAAAAATACTGAAGAACCATTGACAGGGCAAAATAGTAGGCCAATCAGTATCTTACCAGTTCTGGGCAAATTGATGGAGGGAGTGATGTTTAAACAGATTCAACATTATTTTAGTGTGAATGGTATTTACTCTGATGTTCAGCAAGCTTATAGAGAAGATTATTCTACCAGCACAGCACTGACTGCTCTTACAGATGAATGGTTGAGACATTGATAGGAAGCTGTTGGTAGGAGTAGTGTTTTTTAATTTTAGTGCAGTTTTTGATATTGTGGATTATGACCTTTTACCAGAGTCTATGCCTTTTACTTATGAAATTATCAACATATGGTTTTAAAAAAAATCTGCTATTACTTTTGTGAGTAGTTACTTGTCCAATAGGAAACAATGTGTTGCATTTAATGGCAAACTTTCAAACACCGTTACTCTTTTGTGTGGGATTGCCCAAGGGAGTTGTTTGGGTCTTCTGTTATTTAGAATTTTTGTCAATGATATGTTGTTTGCATGCAGTGATGCACATATGACTGTATATGCGGATGATACAACTATATCTGTCTCAGCTTCAAGTTTAGATCAGGTCAATGTTGTGCTTCAGCAGGAGCGAAAGTCTAGTGGGTGGTGGAAACAGGCTAAAATTGAATGTTTTGAAAACCAAGTGTATGCTATTGGGCTCCGGGATTTTTGTGAGAGCAAATCAGAATGAGTAGGAGCATTTCTGTAATTAGGCGCAATGCTCATTATGTGTTGACAGAAACCAGGAAACTTGTTATACAGCCTGTGGTTTTGTGTTATCTGGATTACTGTCCAGCTGTTTAGTCCAGGGGTGCTACGAATGACCTTGATGAACTTCAGAAAGCTCAGAACAGAGCTGCTAGGCTAGTTCTCGGTTGTCCTTTTAGAGCCAATGTCAACTGGATGCATCACATAGTCTGTCATGGATGAAGGTAAATGGCAGACTAGCTTGTAGCTTGGTTTTGTCCTTGCACAAAATTTGAACTTTTCATTAACCTTTTAGCTTGTTCTCAGAAATGCTACCGACCTGTATGCGACATGGCTTTAACATGAGGAAAGCCTTGCATGCTACCTTTACTCTCCCATTGCCAAGAACTAATGCGCTCAAAAAAACAGTTATTTACAGAGCAGTTTTACATTGGAATATCCTGCTTTGTGAAATAACATTAATAAATGATCATGGCAGGTTTAAAACAAATCTTGTGAAACTGGTCATGCATAAAGAATTTAAATTAGATAAAAAATATTGTTACTCCAATAGATTTCAAGGGATTAGTGACTTATCTTTTAGTTTCTTCTCAGTTTATTTATTTAATTTTTAGTATTTCTGTTTTACACTGTATATGCAATAATGCATATGCTTTTCTTAAATTTATTTATTTATTTATTTATTTTAACGGAGTGGACCCCAGGAAGAATAGTCTTCACAATGGTGAAGACAAATGGGGATCCTTAAATAAACAAATACACAAATAACACACGCCACTAAGTGGGAATATCTTATAAGATTATCTTTAGAGCCATTAAAATATTCAGGTGGGTTCTTAAGATTGTCAGAAGGAAGGAGTGCATCAAAAATGGACATGATGTTCCTGCCGTGTGAACCAGGCTTTACTGAAACAGGAGGGTACAAACAATGCTTGTAATTAGATCTAAAGGTAGGAACTTTGGTTCTTGAACACCGATGCAGGTACGAAATCTTGGGTTTTCTGTTAATAATGTTAATCTTTCAGTAAAGTCAGAATTGGTAGAGTAAAGGAAAAATGAAATAATGTTTTGATTTTATTTAAAAGTTATTCTGATAACAGAAGAGTCACAAGCCTGGTGAGGTTCCTCTATGAGACAGACATCCTCTTTGATAGAAGAAGGAAGGATGATGACATCACTCACACTATTCAACTGTCTGAACCAAAGAAAGTTGCCTTTTCAGTCTCCGTCTATCAGCTGAACTTCTCATCTCCCTTCATTTAAAACTATTTCCTCACTGAGCGGTGAAGAATTTGGTAAGACAAGTTATTTTCTTAAAGGTTTGAAACAAGAACAAACAACAGAAATTGACTAAATGTAATTTATTGCTTAAATGTGAATGCTGTAAAGCATTCAAGCTATGGTGATCCTGTTTCTCTTTATAGTTAGTTAGTTAGTTAGTTAGTTAGTTAGTTAGTTAGTTAGTTTTCCCCTACATTTTTTATTAATTGTAAATTCTAATTATAACCAACCCCACCCTCTCTTTCACTTTAACCCTGACCCCACCCCCTTCTAACCCTAACCCCCCCTAACAACTGGACCATGATTAAAATATTGTTTCTTTCCACTTCGCCTTTACCGTATGGCATCACAATACAACCTTTATTTTACTCTATCCTACACTCTGATTTTAACAATTTAAGTTAGTTAGTTAGTTTATTCTGCTTCCATACATTTTTGGGATTTAACTACTTCCACAATTCTTCAATTGTTTACACAATTTTGGTATAGTTAGTTAGTTAGTTAGTTAGTTAGTTAGTTAGTTAGTTAGTTATTCTGCTTCCGTACATTTTTTGGCATTTAACTACTTCCACAATTCTTCAACTATTTACACAACTTTGGTATCAAAACATCTTTTTGATATCTATTAGAGTTTTTCTAAAATCACAGGTAGAAGTTGAGGTACGGCTTGAGATTTTCAGAAAAAATCACAAAAATTATAATGGGCAGACATAGGAGCAATAACCCTCCTTTGCTCCATTTCTGGTATTGTCATGAGAAAACCGTAGGTCCGATTGAAATGAGACGCATGCTGGCTTGCAGCTAACGGATATACCTTCGATTTGAGCTATAAATCATGAATGTACTCCAAACATTGTGGTCGTTTTGTTCATTAATTTGAGAATATTAAAAATTAAAAAAAATGTCTCTCACCACTCTAAACTGAAAATTCCACACTCTAACTTTTGACCTTCACATTTTCTGGAAACAACTCTTTCCAATACCCAGACCGTTTTGAGTACCGAAACAAAGTATTTCTCAAAAAGTAGGAATTTTTGTCCGCTTTTCAGAATGGGTTTCATTTTGTCCTTAAGTGTTACATTTCTTTCTCTATAAACCTTAGAAGGAGGCTGTAAGCACATTGTGACCAGGGGCCCCTGCAATGATAGTTTGGCCATGGCTACAAGCCCCAGAAGGAGGACTGTGTCAGCTTTCCTCCATTTAAACCCCTTTAAAAAAAGGCACCGGTGGCCAACAGACAGCTGAAATGTTCTCCTCATATCTTCTAGAAGATTTGTGGTAGGCACACAAGACTTCACACACATGACCACCAAAGCCTTCTGCCGCCCACGCTTTTTGAATTTTTCAAATCGGTGCAGTACTTTTCGAATGATGATGGGAAGTTTGACAGGTCCAATTTTACTTCTGAAGGACAGATTTAAAGGCTTCTCTCATTAACAGGAGTACAGCTGCAGGTCTCCAACAGCCGGGGAAAAGGCGGGAAAACAGTGCTTCTCTCTGATTGGAAAGTGTTCAACCATTTTCTGTCCAAGCAGGATCTAGCACCCACACATATGACACATCAAACTGACCAGCTTAGTCTCAGGAATCTTGTATAAAATTTTAAATGCATTATCTGTTACCATGGTAACACAAGTGCATAAGGATATTCCCAAACAAGTCTCATTGAAATGAATGTGAAAAGCCTAATATCGAGCCCATAACATACTGCTGTTTCTAATCTTTCTGAGCTCTATGCACTTAAACTAGCAGCATAACTGACATTGTGGCTGTGTTCGAGATAAGCCAGTTCTGCGCAGTTTAGACCAGCGGTGATCGGCAAGCAGTGCATGCCGGTTAGATTTGTGTCCGACTTGACGCTGACTTGCTCTGACGTCATGCATACGTAGGCAACGATAACCTTGTGAGATCAAGGCGGCCGCAGATTTTGGAGCAAGGCGCTGCAGTTGCTCTCCACCGGCTGCAAAACCTAGAGGATGACGGGAAACGCCTGGCTCTCACCTGATCTAAGATCTGATTGGTTCATATTTTGATCCAAACATCTGGTGGTAGAACATGAAATGTTAGTTGGTCACATGTATTCTGTAAATCATCTTATGTTGATGATGACAACAATATATATGCCATAAAGAGAAATGTGTTTTGTGTTATTTTGTCACATTTCCTATGAGCACACTAAACCTACAGCTGATAACCTTTACTTATTATTACAGTCAGGTCTTCATGTACAATATATGATATCCATAAGCAGGTGAGGATGTGTTTCAGCTGCTAACAGTTTAAAATAAATATTTAAACAAGTATGAACTCTAACAGACTCTAACGCAATATCTTCAGCCATCGTCACCCCCGTGCTACACATGTAGGGAAATCTGTCCGACTTAAACGCCGGCTTTCAGCCACTCCCCCTGCTGCTTCCGTCTGCTCTCGTCTGTTTTCCAGGCGAGGCGCAGCTCAACTCGAACACGGCCTATAACACTAGTCAGAAGGCAGGAACCGCCCCCTTCTCTTTTGCTGCTCTCTCATTGGCTGAGAGTTTTCAATCGTCTTCTGCCTAAAAGGAAATATGCACCCACACATATGATACATCAATTAAACCTGCTTGGTCCCAGGAGTCTTGTATTAACTTGATATTGTGTTCTGCATCACAATGGCAATGTGCTTATCAACAACATTTAACAACATTTTAGACACAACTGTATCAACATACTTTAACATAGAAATGTTAGTCAAAGTTTAAAAGAGTCATTTGACATTGTACATTGCTTTATTAAAGCAGACTCCTGTCATCTGTTACCATGGCAACACAAGGAACTACACATCACTTTAACCAAGTCTCATAGGAATGAATATAAAAAGCTAAATATTGAGCAAATAACAGACTTATCTTGTTGATCTTTTTGAAATATCTGTACTTAAACCTAGAAACAAGTTACATTTGATTGACCGTCAGAAGGTGGGAAAGTGCCCCGCTCCCTCCCAGTTCCCTGACTGGTTGAGAGAGGTCAATCATCTTCTGGCTAAATGGAATTACAAACCCACTTATGTGAGATATCAAATGGATTGGCTTGGCCTAAGGAATCCATCCATCTACATATAAATCCATACATGCTTCTTTCCATCCATCCATCCATCCATCCATCCAATAAACCATCTAACATCCATCCAACAGTCCATCCATCATTTTATTCATCCAACCATTCATCACGTCCATACTAAGTCTGAACATATGTTAATCTATCAGTTTCAGATATCAGTAAATGTTTCTAAATTCACAGTTCAGCCAATTGTTAAAACCTATTAAACCTCATTCAAATGCCAGCTGTTTAAACATTTCAACTTTTGAGTTTTTAATCAATGTTCAAAGATTAAAATTTTCTGCTGTTTAGCATTTTTTGTCCATTCTTCACCTATATTCTGAGTTTTATTACACTTGTTGGTGATTTTTGCTTCTAAACCTTTAAATACATTCAGCTCATTTTGACAGTTTAGCTTAGTTTCAGCTTCACTTCAGCTATTCAACAGCTTCAGCAATCAGTTTCTGAATTCATCATATGATGCTAATTTCACAGTTCAGCTAAATGTAAAAAGTAAACTGTTAAGCTAGTCCTACTGAAATGACAGGTGTTTAGACATTTTAGCTGTCCAGTTTTTTAAACAATGTTCACAGATTTTAGTTTTCTGCTCTTTAGGATTAGTTATCTTGATTCTTCACTTACTTTTTGTGCTTTATTTGCTTGTTGGTGCTTTTTGCTTTCACATATTTCACTACATTCAGCTCATTTGCCAGTTTAGCTTAGTTTCAGCTTCACTTCAGCTATTCAACAACTTCAGCAATCAGTTACCAAATTTAGCATGAGCTGCTAATTTCACAGTTCAGTTAAATGTAAAGATTAAACTGTTAAACTTGTCCAACTGAAATAACAGGTGTTTAGACATTTAAGCTGTCCAGATTTTTATACAATGTTCACAGATTTCAGTTTTTTTTTTTTTTTTTGCTATTTAGGAACATTTTTCTCCATTCTTCACTTACTTTTTGTCCTTTATTTGCTTGTTAGTGATTTCTGCTTCAACATCTTTCAACACATTCAGCTCATTTTGACAGTTTTCTTGCTTTCAGCACAAGTTCAGCTATTAAGCTGATTCAGCTAACAGTTTAAGCTATCCAGCATTCAAACAGCATTTCTGCAAGAAATGCAATTTATCTAGTTTGACTATGGATTAAAAAAGCTGAATCATCATTTGTAAAAGTGACTGATTAAATCTCTGAGCTCCATCAGATGATTCTGTCTTGTCTCCAGTCTAAAGATGAAGGAAGACCATCAGAGCCTGATGTCTGTAACCATGGTGACGGTCCACATGTTACTGAGTGTCTCGTTCCTTCCAGGTGAGCAGTTTATTCTCTTTAGTTTTCAGAATCATTTCTAGTTTAAAGGATCCACATGCAGCAAGCTGCAGCTCAGCTGGACTTTAGTCAGGAACTTTCTCTTAAAGCTGATTTTGTTCCTCATTAATTTCTCTGCTTTTGCAGATGTTTGGGCTGTTGCTGATTATTGTGGTAGTCAGAAACCAGCATTCAAAATCACTACACCAAATATGATGGAAGCTCTGAATGGATCATGTTTGCTAATTCCATGTAGCATTACATCTACTGCAGTTGTCTTCAGCAAACAAAGCTCTGGATTTTGGATTAAAGGTGATAGTAATATTTACAGCAGCAGTAATTCAGTGAAATCATTTCCAGTAACAATCACTGGAAACCTGACTCAGAGAGACTGCACCACTGTGTTTTCTGACCTAAACACGAGTCATTCAGGTGCGTACTTCTTCAGAATTGACAGCTCATCTAGCCAAGGTACAGGTACAGCTTGTGCAGATCCTCTACAAATAACAGTTAAAGGTGAGTTTTTGCTTTCTTTCTATCTATCTTACTGTTTTTGTTATTAATAAGAACACAAACTGAAAATATAATTTATCTATTGACACGTGACACAAACCTGTTATTAGTAACTGGTCTTAATAGTGACATCATCTTTCCTTGTGTGTTTGAATAAACTCGCTTACAGTCCAGAGTAGTCCAATATATACAGTCTGTACTGGATTTAGTCATGTTATTTTACTCTTTCAACATCATTTGTAGCAAAAGCCCAACATACCTCAGCATTTACAGTCACATTGTTGCATAAACATGTTTTCCCTCAGACAAAAAAGACCTAAAACTGTAAAATCCCTATTATCCGCTCAAGATAAAAATATAATTTTGTTCTTCACTGGCTACCGGAACATCTTGGTCAAAATATGAAATAAAACTTAAACAAAAACTACCAAGAAGCATTGAAGGAGCAAATTGTTCAACTTCAGCACATGAAAGATAAATCAGTTCTACAGGTAAAACCGGAAAAATGAGAATACTGTGCAAAATTACATATGTTTCACTAATTCAGCTACACCAAAAGGCAATTTAAAGGTTCAGGGGCCCTTTACAGGTGTTTTCTATTTGCAATTATAATTAAATGGACCCCAGAGAGGAACGATCGAGGGGTGTGGGGTGGAGGGATGGGCTTTTTTCAGAGGTGGTTGTTTTCTGCTCTGCAGGACCCCAAAAAAGGACACACACACACACACACACACACACACATCCCAGTCTTCCTGCGGTGAAATGTACCCTGAGCACTGTGTAGTAAAAGCATGGACAGCGGGAGGGTTAAGGTGGTGTCATAGTGATTTGTCTGCAGTTTGTAATGATCTTAACCTTAGATTCTGGTGATTCTGCTGCCCTGATGCTCTTGGGCCTGGCAGCATATTTTGATACTGTTGATCATAACATCCTCCTGTCACGGTTGGTTCTCTAGTGATTTCACTCTTATTTGTCAGTTGGAAGACCCCTCCTTGACATTTGGAGTTTATTTGCTGCCTTTTGGGTCCATCTTCCTTAAAGAGCAAGTCATCCCCTACTAGAGTGTTACTTCCTGTTTGAAAAATGCAACAAAAGCTGTTGCCTAGCAAACCGAGAGGGCGGAGTTGCTAACAAATACACACACACACACAGAGTGTGTCCGAATCCAGAGGAAGGATGCTTGTAAGAGCGCATTTTGAGGTCGATGACATCACAGCGCAGCAACGAGTACTGTCCGAATTCCAAGAATACTCATTCTCGCGTCCTCAAATGCGTCCTCGCTCCACCCACATTTTGAGGATGGGTCTGGTGGATCCTCACAGGAGCAAGGGTGTCCCAGCATGCTTTGCGCGCCGGCCGGTGGACTCGACACTCACAACAATGGCGGACGGAGCGGGAGAGCAGTACAGTTTAAAATGTAAGTTTGTTAAAAAAAATAGCAGTCAAAAAATAAAATACGTGTTTGGGCATTTTTGGTTTGTTTTTATATAAGATCTAATACCGTAAATTGTTTTTTTCATGTAATTTAAGACATGCCCCACCGAAAACTAGCTTGAATGTGTAATAGGAAAACCCCACCTTGAACTAGCTTGATCCCAGCATGCTTTGTTAAAAAAAATAGCGGTAGACAACTAAGCTGAAAGCGGTTCTGTTTATAGACATTTTTCATTTGTATAAGTACATTTTAAGCAGAAATCAACGAGAACGAGCTTGTATGGTGGTCCCGTTAAGATACCCGTTTGTGTGAGTGTGTTTATTTAGCAAATAAAGCTTCTCATCATTTGTTTTAAGGTTAACACCCCACCGTAAACTTGCTTGAATGTTTAATAGGAAAAAACCCACCGTAAAAGAGCTTGTATCTTATTTAATCATGTAATGAACGCCAAAAATAACGAAAACTAAGTTAAATGTTTATTTAAGTCAATTTTTAAGAAACCACATTACTGTCAAAACGATTTGATGTTTTTAATTTAAGGCGGAAAAAAATCACTCACCGTGAACTAGCTTGATTGTCTTTCATCACTGATATATATGTATATATATATGTATATATATATGTATATATATATATATATATATATATATATATATATATATATATATATATATTTTTTTTTTTTTTTTTTTTGTGCTAGGGACATCAGAACAAACCACCACCCTCAACAAATTGAGAGGGCAAAACAAGGCCCTCTTCACTGGTGCTAAAAATTCTGCCACGGTGGCATGGAGGTACAAGTGTAAATCCATTACACACTATATGAGCATAGTATTTCCATCTATGTTCTGCTGTGAAAAGTACAGTTTATCATTATTTTATTAACACAGTTGACATGTTTTCTTTCATCTATTGTTCTCTTTATCATCTATTTAGGATGATCCTGGAGAAGATGGGCCTGCAGGGGAAGATCACCCCTTTGCAGGTCAAAAAAAAATGAGACAACCTAAAAACTAAGTACAAAGTATGTACACATGTGGTACAGAACACAATTTTCATCTCCCATGGTGATAAATTGCACTGCATGGAGGCGCTCACATGTCAGGGCAGTATGCAAGTCAAGCTTTTTCTTTTGTTTTAAGGCATATGGCAAAGGTAAAGCTATGCCTTCCTGCAATTTTCAAACATGTTAACCATCTGCTCTGACCTACAAACTGGACTGCTGCAAATTTAAAGCAGTGATCTGTTTTGTGTCTTCAGCCGGTGCAGAATGCTTTTGCTCACCTGCTGGCTGGTACGAAGAGGATAGATCCCTGTTTTACACAGGATCCAGTAGAAATGACTAAAACAGGCATTGTTTGTTTTTAAACCTGGTTTTCCACCAGACTCAAAAGCGTTGCATAATGTCAATGATGCATAGCAAACAGCAATTAGCACGCCGTCGATGGGTTCATTTCCAGCGCATGCAAAGTGTTTTGTTTTGGACGTGTCCCAAAAGCATGGAGACGCATTGCTCTGCTAAACCTTTGTTCAACCCTTTTTTTTAACACTCTATGTTTCCAGAATGTGTCAAGCTCAGCAGTTCAGTTCGGACCAGACAGGAAGACAAACATGAAAGCAGTGTAAAACACCTGGAAATTTTCTAAATAAAAATCACATGCTGATTTCCAGTTACTTAACTGGTTTTTATGAAATATCTATCTATCTATCTATCTGTCTGTCTGTCTGTCTGTCTGTCTGTCTGTCTGTATCTATCTATCTATCTATCTATCTGTCTGTCTGTCTGTCTATATCTATCTATCTATCTATCTATCTATCATCTATCTATCTATTTTTTTTTGTATTTTAAATTTTTTGTTCCTGTCAAACACCTTGTGATTTTTATCTTGAGGTGCTTTCTTTCTTTTTAGCAAAAACATTACATCTGTAAAACCTCTGTAACCGAGGTAAACAGAACAGAAAAAATAAATAAATAAAGCACAGACCTATTTCGATACATGCTGCCATCTTTCTCCTCACTTGTCTTGTGGACAATTGAAAACCAGAGTGGTCTTCCAATTCTCCAGTGACTTGGTGACCTCGGATCAGCTGCGTGGAATGCTTTTGCTAACATTGGAAACAGTGGAAAGCTGGAGTCAAAGGCATTCTCCCCTCTTATTTGACTGATGTATTGGTGACCCACACCCCAAGAGAACTTTGTGGTCCAGCTCACAGCTATTGTTCTTGACTCTGGGGACAAAGCAGAAATCTGGTGATGACAGATCTTTATCTGTGTAGGCACCAAGCTCTGGAACAGTCTGCTGCTTATTATCAGATATGGTCAGTCTCTAGAATCTTTTAAATAATGTTTGAAGACTAATTTCATTAACTTAACTTTTAGAATCTAATTAAACTTTAATATGTTTGATCTGTTTTGTATTTTATTACTCTTATTCTTGTTTTATCTATTTTATTGTATCTCATTCTGTGAACCGTTGCTGTTGGAAGGGTGCTATTTATAGAACTTGGCCTTGTTCCCAACCTTGCTGCATCTGTGTAAGCTTCAGTGCAACAGATGCCTTAAAAAAATCACACAACAGATTGTTTGAAAATCAAGAATTACCTGACCATCAGTAATCACAGAGTGGCCAGATTGGCGGCCCATACACTGGGAAATGCCCCAGTGCTCCTGATGACCAGTCTGCCACTGGTTAGGAGAATAATCCACAAATGTTTCAACACAGTGAATAATTTGTTAAAATAGTTTAGTGTATCTTTGGAAGTTGAGATCAGTAGTTGTTTAATTAAGGTTCCAATCCTGATTTTGTAACCAGCTGCTACATCAGTGAAATCCTGCATGATATATGTTTAAAAACAAAATTTAAATGTGTATCTAATGTGAAATCCCAGATTCTCCTTGGAGACCCAAGATTACCACCTCAGGAGGTCTGGAGGACCTGAAGGAGAAGGAGTCTGTCTCTATAACCTGCTCAGCTCCGACTCCCTGTCCACTCTCACCTCCTGAACTCACCTGGAATCTCCAACCAGACTCTGGCAGACAAACACAGAAGAACCCAGATGGAACCTCTACAACTAAAATCCAGGAGAACATGACTCTGTCAGACACACATGATGGATACAACATCACATGCTCTGTCTCATACCCTGTGGATGGAGGAAAACGTCTGAATACAACAGAGACAGTGACTCTTCATGTTTCCTGTAAGTGATCCTGTCAGCACGTCATGGTTCAGCTGCTTCTGATCAATAAAGTTCATGTGAGTCCCATTTTCCTCAGATGCTCCTAAAGACACCTCAGCATCCATCAGTCCATCAGGTTTGGTGTCAGCAGGTAGCTGGGTGAAGCTGAGCTGCTCCAGCAGAGCCAAGCCTCCCGTCAGCAGCTTCAGCTGGTTCAGGATCAGCTCAGAGGGACCCGTTCAAGTATCTGAGGAGCAGCTTTACAGCTTCAACGTCTCTGAGGGAGGAGAGTTCTACTGTGTGGCTGCAAATAATCTGGGGAATCAGACGTCATCATGGATCCCTTTGAACATAACAGGTAAAAACTAGTTTTTATTGCCTTGTTTTTATAGATTTTGATTGATGCTGCTCTGTAACTCCATGCTTTAATCCTCCTGAAGGTTTTGCCTAAATCTTCTCTGTACGAATACATTTCTAAATATCCCTATCTAATGAACTCTTCACTAATATTAGTTACTTGAATTTACGTTTGTAGGAACAGAGAACTCTCACACATGGATTCCATACGCTGCATGGATCGCTGGGCTTGTGCTCATCTTTCTGATCATGTTTGTTTGGTGAGTATCACAACCAGAACATTTAACTTAATAATGCCTTTCTACTTCTCAGCTGGATCCAAGGTAGAAATTAGTGCACCAGGTACAGCACCTGTGAGCTAAACAGATGTTGTACCTGTCTTAGATCAGATCTGAGAGAGAATACATTGAATCACATTTACTGACAATGGAGAAAAATGAATGTGAGACCTCTGATTACTGACTCCATGAACAGATTGAGTTGCTTCATGTTAAGAAAAACACGTGTTCAGGTTTCTTGTTGAGTTTTTATTTTTTGTATTATCTGTTTTCACTGAACTTTATTATCAGTCTTAACTTGGCAGGTTTATTCTGACAGCTCTCTCATGTCTTCCAGCTGCTTATGGATCAAACATCAAACTCAACGACAGACTCGGGTGGGTAAATGTTAAACTTCTCTCTTCTGCACTGATTTGTTTTCATCGCTGAGACAATATCTGTAAAAATCTACAGAGTGAGATATATGAGGAGGCCGATGCTCAAGCAGAACTCCATTATGGAGATGTGACGTTTGTCAAGAGGAGACCTGAAGCTTCTCAGAGCAGCGTCTCAGAGCAAGACAGAGGACAGCAGGAAGAGACAGTGTACTCACAGGTCAAAGTGTCCTAACCAGAAAAACACTCGACACAAGCTACTGCCGGTCTAGAGGATTTCTACGCTCAAGAGATGAAGAAATAATGTTTGTTGCGAGATCAAAGCTATTTAATGTTCTTTATCTGTCAAATATAAACATGAAAAAGCTATTTTACATGATTTTTAAATCTATTTTTAACCCTGATTCTTTATCTATTGGTCATTTTTCTAATTTTGCTTTTAAGGATGGCATGAAAAGGGTTTTTGCTTTGCAGCAGTTTTATTTAGACCTACAGCAGCTGTTTGATCAGTTTCATTTGTTCTGTTTGGTCCAAAATTAATAAACTGAATTGAGGATTAATAATCTGTTTAATCTGTGCATCACAAACCTTTGTTGTAGAACTGGATCTAGGATTTCTTTTCATTTCATTTTTTTAAAGGTGTGGTTGACTGAAAAAAAAACATTTTTTAATGCTTTTTCTGATTATAATCTGTCACTCTGAGTTTTTTATCCAGGCTGAACATGAAAATAGTCTCCTACATCTCCTGCATTAGCTTCTGATAGAAAATAGACTGTGCAACTCTAGGATTTAAAAATCCTCACAGATCTACATCACACTGTAAATTATCATTGATGGACTCACCCGTCTTGACTCACGATGGAGAAGGCTGCTGTTGTTGTTTTAACGTCCAGATGTAACGTAGTTTAAACTAACCATTAGCATTAACATTTTCCCCTCACAGCAGAACTCCTCCAGACTTGTGTTATTTGTAGAGATAAAGCATCAACACTGCAGAGAAAAGAGTCAGTGGTATATTCATGTTGCACGTTACACGTTCTAGCATTTAGTCTAACAATAATAAATACATGTTTCACTGCTATGCACACTCTTGGCATTCTCTTGATGAGCTTCAAGAGGTAGTCACCTGAAATGATTTTCCAACAGTCTTGAAGGAGTTCCCAGAGGTGTTTAGCACTTGTTGGCAACAAGAGTGTGTAAAGCAGTAATCAGAGCAAAGGGTGGCTATTCTGAAGAAAACAGGATATAAAACAAGTTTTCTGTTATTTCACCTTTTTTCGTTGAGTACATAACTTCACATGTGTTCATTCTGTCATGAGCTGGTGTCATGATGTTCAGGCATCCTGCCTCTACATTGCTGTGCCCCACCTAATTATGCTCACGTGTTGCTTGTCTACTCATGATTGTCTAATCATCTCCACCTGTGTCCTTCAGGATATGGGCTTCCTCCAGCCACTACTCTGTGCCAGATTATCTGAAGTTCTTACGGACGAAATCCAACCTTTACCAAGCCCTTCTACATTTTTTGACCCTGTTTCTGCTCCCAGGACTCCTGCCCTTGCCTGCTAAATCCCACAGACCTGGATCTCCTAGCTATCGACCCCTGCCTCCTCTCTGATTCCTCTCTGCCTGCTGGACCTTGGTGCCTTCCTGATATCTGACCTCTGTGTACCCACCTGGACTGTACTCATGACCACGACCCCTGGATCGCCCTCCCATGGTGAGAGATTGCTAACCATCTGCTCTGTTTATGTTCCAGTGCTGCTCGTCAGGAAACTCTCAGCAGTCCAGCAAAAGGTTCCTGTGCTCAGCGTCTAGGACAGAGCAATGAATCCTCACCAATAAAGAACTATTACTGCTTCATTCTGGTGTTGGCTGAATTCTTGGGTCCGATTCACTCCAGATTCTGGTTCTGACAGCCGGAGTCAGTACTCTATCTTTCCACCTTTTTGAGTGTTTTGCAGGAGAGGGAGTTTCCCAGCTGCACCTGGTTAGCAATTAGTGGGTCCTTCTTCTTGAGGAGGATGGAGAACACACCTCAACGCTGGATGATTGCTACAGCTTGGTCTTAAGATGTCTCAGGATACAGCAACTCCTCAGGATTATTCACTCATGCTCCATAGGACTTCTGGACTCTGATTAGTTCTCCTTCCATCCTGAATGACCCGCTCCCCTACTCGCCTCACGCTCCCTCTCCTGGTAAACCCTGCCCCCCTCATTCCTGTGCTTCCCCTCAACTCGCAACGCTGCGCTCCCGTTCTCCATCCCACTGGGACTTCCCAGTGCGCCTTCTGTTCCCTGTTTTCAATAAATACATATTAAATTCCATTCTGTGTTTGGGTTGTGATTCTGTATGACTTGGGTTAGACATATTTCATAGACCATGACACATCCATAGTTTTGATGCCTTTTAAAAGCACAAAGGTTCATTATTTTTAGGTGTCTGTTCTTCACATGAAAGAGGAAATCACCATTCTTCATTGTGGTGGCATCGTGATGTTTTCCTGTTTTAGATGTGTGATTCATCTGTTCTGCTGCCTGTTAAACATCCAGAAGATCGTTACAAGTGACTGTGCACTTTTGAAGACCCTGTTTTCATCTAAAATGAACTTTTTAGGAGCTGACTGTTCTGTAGCTTTTGACAAATAAGCAGAACACTTTTTTCTTTTACAGAAACTTTAAAATTAAACGTCACCTTAAACAGATGAGCTAAGATGAGCTAAGATATGAGGCTTCTGTAGAGCTAACCAGGTTCCTATTCTACATCTTGTAGATAACATGCAGAGTTTGCAGAACTATCAGCATCACTGTTTCTGCACAATGCCCTCAGATGTGTGAAACCACAAAACTCTAAAAGTTGGTTTTCATGGTTTAAAATGTTTCTTGTAAACTCAACAGTTTTCTCGCCAATTCCTACTTTGACTCTACCCTTAAGATTCTTTCCTTTCCCAGCATTTGAAAAAGAAACAGTAAATTAAAGGTTAAAGTTAGATACCAGGCTGCGGTCTTTCTGCAGAGTTAGCATATTCTCCTTGTGCTTAAGTGGCTAGGGGTGTGGGTGGGTGTGTGTGTGGGTGGGGGGGGGACTGTTTGGTGGCATCAGCTTGTGTAGGCCAGACAACGCCTGTACTGCCCCTCTCACTATGTGTGACAGAGAGAAACTTTCTTATTATACATCACTTAATATTTCATAAAAATGTGTCATTCCTATCAGTAGGCCGTAGTTTGGTTCATGACTAACATTGTAAGTATTTGAAATCTGCCATTAAACATGTGTAGCTATGAGTTAGCTATGCGGCCTTTCTGCGTGGAGTTGCGTGTTCTCCCCATGCATGCGTGGGTTTCCTCCGGGTACTCCGGTTTCCCCCACAGATCACAACATGCCCTGTAGGTTATAAATTGTAAGTCGCTTTGGATTAAAGCGTCTGCCAAATAAACATAAACATATTTTTGAAAGATTGTCACTGTACCGTTATGAATATTATAATTGTCTGCCCCTTCACACAGTAACATCGCCAAGGTCGGACGCTTGGTTCAGTATGTTTACATTCCATGAGAAGAGACAGAAGAAGAGAAGAAGAATGTTTTTCCTTAATTTATCAAAGTACTTTATTCGTGATAAAGCTAATCAGAGCATATGTTGATCATTAATAATCAGGTGAATGATCTGTGAAATAAAGATGTCATGAATTATGTGTTTAATGAATAAACAGGACTGCACCAGACAGACTGATCTACATTACCATGGAAACGCATGACACATTGTTTTCAACCAATCAGAACTTTCGTCTGTGGTAGAGAGAATCTGGGATGTTTACTTAATCTGTCCAATCCGGTTTACTAAGATTGGTAAACAATTAGGGGATATAAAACAAGGCAAAGCCATTTTATACTCAGTTCCATGTTGACCTCAGTTCCGTTCATTTGGAGGTCCTAAGGATTTCCATCGTCATCATTAAGAAAGTTACAGGCTGGCCAGCTGTACTTTCTACTTTAAGCTGAGAACTGTCAAGCTGGAAATTTCCATCATTTGAACAACTAGACGACGTTCCTTCAAAATAAGAGTGAACTTGCTGACGCCTGCCGACTGCTACCGGAGCCGACCCACAGACGGGCTTTGCTGCGACCGCTGTTTCACCAGCTCCGGTACATCCGAGGTCCGAGGACCTGGCGTTTCCTCATCTACACGGGAGACTCCATAGGTACATGGTCACGGCACAAAATGACGGCTCATGTCATCAGCGTCTGAAGCCTCGTGGTAGCCTAGTCATAACAACTAGATTCACTACGTCAGTCTAGAGATTCTGAACAACACACACACACACACACACACACACACGAAACATCCAAATCCATATGCATCCATCATTGAGATAGTCCTGGTAGATTGTAAGAATTTATAATTATAGAAATTAAAGAGTCTTAAACGATCCCAACTCTCTCTTTGATGGATGCATATGGATTCAAACACTGCCCTCTGCTGACCCTAACAGAGATTACAGGAAGCTGCTGTTCACCAGAAGTGGACTCCTGCCCAAACCTCAGTTATTAAAAGGTTTAATTCACTTTTATTTATTTTATTAGCATCACCAATCACAAATTATTCAAATAATTTTATAGACACATATCAATCAATTAAACAACTTTTATTTATATAGCACGTGCACACACACACACACACACACACACACACACACACACACACACACACACACACACACACGCACACACACACACACACATATACATACATGCCCCCTTCCCCATGGTTAAAAAACACGATTGACTGAGATCAGATGAGCCAGACCAGCTAAGATAAGGATAAGGAAACACCATCAGGGTAGCCATCCGCCCCAGCAGCAGCCGAGGCACCAACATAGGGCACCCAGGGCAGGGAGGGCAGAGACCCCCACCTCCACCTAG
Source organism: Nothobranchius furzeri (assembly GCF_043380555.1). NCBI lineage: Eukaryota > Metazoa > Chordata > Actinopteri > Cyprinodontiformes > Nothobranchiidae > Nothobranchius > Nothobranchius furzeri. The sequence goes on along the minus strand of NC_091747.1, from coordinate 43,022,457 downwards.
GCACACCTGGAAAGCATCCAGGCCGCCACAGCCGGCCACCGCCACTGGGGCAGAGGGCTCCCACAGAGGAAGCACTGGAAAAAGGTTAAATCAAGGTTAAAATGTAAAATCAAAAGAGCTAAAATGAGAACTGTATTATAAAAAGTTATATAGATATTAAAATAATGTTGATAACAAATCATGGTAAAAAAAAATGTTTAGAAACCACGTATAAAGAAAGAATACATTAAATAAATAAATAAATAAATAACCTTAGTAATTCAATAATTTAAAAAGTGATAGTATTCAGTTAAAAGCTAAGCTAAAAAGATTAGTCTTGAGCCTGTTTCTAAAAACATGAACGTTCTCAGAAGCCCTGAGGTCCCCTGGCAGCTCGTTCCAGAGGCGAGGACCGTAGTATTGGAAGGACGCCTTGCCGTGAATATGTGTCCTGACTTTAGGGATGACAAGGAGACGGCTGCCAGAGGAGCGCAGAGACCGCGTGGGTTCATACGGTAAAAGCAGTTCTGAAAGATAAGAAGGCCCAAGACCATTAAGACACTTAAAAACTGTTAAAATTATTTTGAAATCGATCCTGAAACATAAGGGGAGCCAATGCGGTGATTCTAAAACTGGAGTGATGTACTCCCACCACCTGGTCTTCATCAGGACACGTGCTGCTGAGTTTTGTAATAGTTGTAGACCTGAAATCCTCTTTTTAGGAAGACCAGAGAGCAGGGCATTGCAGTAATCTATTCTACTCGTGATAAAAGCATGCATCAGCGTCTCCGTATTGGCCCGAGAGAGAATGGGGTGGACTCTGGCGATGTTCTTTATATGATAAAAACCTATTTTGGTGATATTTTTAATATGATGGATAAAAGTCAGCTCAGAGTCAAAGATGACACCCAGGTTCTTCACTTGTGAAGATGGATTAAGAGACAGTGATTGTAATTTTGGTAAAAGCTTCTCTCTCTGGGCCTCAGGTCCGATAACTAAAACTTCAGTTTTGTCCTGGTTGAGCTGGAGAAAGTTTTCTGCCATCCAGGATTTGATGTTCAACATGCAATTAAAAAGTGTGGCCATACAGCTGTGTATCATCAGCGTAACTGTGGAAATTCACCCCGTGTCTCCTGATGACACTGCCAAGAGGGAGCATATACAGGGAATGCAGAATTGTCAGGCAAATGAGTATTTTGTCCGCATCATCTTCTTCATGCATGTTGTCTTACTCCAAGCTGTATAGGCTCGAAAGCCTACTGCCAATCAAGCATATTAGGTGATGTACATCTCTGTAATGAGAAGGGGTGTGGTCTAATGACATCAACACCCTATATCAGGTGTGCATAATTATTAGGCAACTTCCTTTCCTTTGGCAAAATGGGTCAAAAGAAGGACTTGACAGGCTCAGAAAAGTCAAAAATAGTGAGATATCTTGCAGAGGGATGCAGCAGTCTTAAAATTGCAAAGCTTCTGAAGCGTGATCATCGAACAATTAAGCGTTTCATTCAAAATAGTCAACAGGGTTGCAAGAAGCGTGTGGACAAACCAAGGCGCAAAATAACTGCCCATGAACTGAGAAAAGTCAAGCGTGCAGCTGCCAAGATGCCACTTGCCACCAGTTTGGCCATATTTCAGAGCTGCAACATCACTGGAGTGCCCAAAAGCACAAGGTGTGCAATACTCAGAGACATGGCCAAGGTAAGAAAGGCTGAAAGACGACCACCACTGAACAAGACACACAAGCTGAAACGTCAAGACTGGGCCAAGAAATATCTCAAGACTGATTTTTCTAAGATGTGGAGATGTTACATTGGTTTCACTGGTAAAAATAAATAATTGAAATGGTTATATATTTGTTTTTGTTAAGTTGCCTAATAATTATGCACAGTAATTGTCAGCTGCACACACAGATATCCCCCTAAAAAAGCTAAAACTTCAAACAAACTAAAAACTACTTCTAAAAACATTCAGCTTTGATATTAATGAGTTGTTTGGGTTCATTGAGAACATGGTTGTTGTTCAATAATAAAATTATTCCTCAAAAATGCAACTTGCCTAAAAATTCTGCACTTCCTTTAAATGTTAAAAAGCACTGGGCCTAAAATTGAACCCTGGGGCACACCAAATGTAATCCCATGAACCCTCGAGGAACAGGTATCCAAACTCACCATAAAAGTCCTGTCTGTGAGGTAGGATGTGAAGCATATGTGAACAGCACCAGAGAGGCCGATCCGTTTCAAACGAGTTAAAAGAATAGTGTGGTCTACTGTATCAAAGGCAGCACTTAGATCCAGTAGAACCAACACAGTCACCTTCAATTTATCATAATTTACTCTAAAATCATTTTAGCACAGCAACATACTTGTTCAACATTCATTTAAATGATTGTTAAAATCTTATCAATTGTTCTGGTGCAACTGTGAAAATGACTTGAAAAAGAAGTGTGGAAAAATAAAAACCATTAAAACCAAACAAAGAACCTCCCTCTGACAGTGAAGCTGACATCTTCTCGTCTGTCATGAAGTCTGGATCTCGACCCCTCTGCTCTGATTCTTCTGAGTCCTGCCGACTTGAAACAACAGAGAAATGAGACGTTGCTCTGCCGTGTGTTTAATGAGAATATTAATGTTTAATGAGAATATCAATGTTAAAGAGATAACCTGAGACTTTCTGATTAGAATGAAAACAAAACAAAGATACTTTACATAAAGCTGCATTTTACACTGATATTTGTAAATAGAGAAGCTGTATGTTCACCATCACTATCTCTGATAGATTTTAATATCTGCTGGTTTACCTTCTCGTTTTGTTGGAGAATCTGAACCAGCTGAAAGGAAAACAGAAGAGAATGATGTTACATGTAACAGAGACCAACAGCTGCAGACTATTCAGCTCATAGAAACATGTCTCACCAGAGGAAGATGATGAAGGAGCTGCAGAGCATCACAATTCCCACTATCTTCGCTGTAAGATGGTTGGTCTATCTGTAACAGGACAACATGATCCGCTTCTCATCAGTGGAAAATGTTCTGACTCTAAATGACCAAAACTTTATTTCTGCTGTTTGCACATGAGACACATCTAATGTGACGTAAAACTTCTGTGTTATGAATTACAACGTAAACCAATGTGATTGATGTAAATTATAGTTTATGTGAATATCAATGGAAAAATTGTAAAATGTGATTAAAGTAACAACATTCAGTACACGACTACCTATGACACGAGAGATGATGTCAATCACAAAACTATAAAAACTTTTTTACCTGTTATGCTCAAAGGGATCCATGATGATATCTGATTTCCCAGATGATTTGCAGCCACACAGTAAAACTCTCCTCCCTCAGAAACGTTGAAGCTGTAAAGTTGCTCCTCAGATACTTTTCCAACTAAGAGACCCCCCAACCCCCACCCCTGAAATTGGATTTCACTTCCATTAGTACCAAGTATCAGCTCTAGCTCAAATTTTCAGAACCATTCCTTGGTGAGTTCTGCTTGCTCTGAGTAAGTACCATGATGCATTACCTAAACGGTGTACGGTCGCTGATTGGCTAGGGAGTGGAACCACTAGTCGTCTTACTAAAGCAGCGACTCACACAAAAACCTACACTCGAACAGCCATTTTTTAAAACTGTGACCGTGGTGCTTGTACGTGATGATGGCCAACTCCAAAATAATTCACTGGAGCAAGGGTGAGGTGCTGCAGACCTTTCTGTACCTGGTGGCTACTAACTTACTGGTTCTGTGGGGCAGAGGGCAGGACTCTTGAAGGCTCTACATCAAATACAGGCCATTAACCATTAATCTCCATTGTATGGAAACACAACCGTGTAGACTAGATTAAATCTGAGTCGTGCAGAGCAGGTACTAATGGAACTGAGGCTATTGTGAGCTAGCTCTCAGGAAGGGAGGAGGTAAGTGACTCAAACATGCTGTTAGCAGAGAGATGCAACTGTGAACCAATGAGCTACAGTATTCTTGTCATGTGAGCTTTGTACTCAGCCCCCTCCAGCTGCATTTTTATAGTTGTCTAAATGGGAGAAAGGGACAGTTTTATGTCTGTTTCAGATTGGAGTAAACTTAGTTTAGTGCAGGGGTGTCCTAAGTGCGGCCTGGGGGCCAAACGAGGCAGCCTGGAGTGGCCCTCATTAGCATTTTGAGAATATTGGAATTAAGTCTCTACAGGAAGCTTTTGATATTAATTCATATATTTTATTATTTCATGTCTAACTTTATATCTATTTTAGGCCTTTTTGAGCAGAACAAACGAAAAATATAAAATGATGTTTGAATTCTTAAAATAAAAAAATGTATGGCGCTTGAAGAGTTTTAACTTCATGATTTTGGCCCTTGTCTTGAAAAGTTTGGACATCCCTGGTCTAGTGTATTGACTCCTCTGGTGGAACACTGATCAAACTGTACAAAACCCGGAGGTACAGCTTTCAGTCACTATTTAAATCACCAGCAACCAGGATTAAATTAGCTTTCTTTTAAACAGCCTGCAGTCACATTTGCTCCACCAAAGGCAGCTTCTATAATTAACTAATGTTCTGTTACAACAGAGGATGCAGTAAGTCAGAGACCAGCAGAGGGAGCTAAAAGAACAAAACACTCAGAAAATCTTGCTCTGCTGATTTTTTTTCTCATTTATACAAAATTAGACCATTTATGCACCAGCCTTATGTCCATCCTCTCCTCTGGGCAGGTATATTTAAACATCAGATCAAGTGTTGGAGAAACCAGCATTGTGCTTTATGCTTTTGAATAGTCTTGTTATTAAATTAATAAATCTAGTGTTTATGAGTAAGGTGACACATGGAGCCAGAGCAACAAACAACAGGAAGTGTTTGTGTCTCTAGTCTGGTGTTTGTTCATCTGTAATAAACACAGTCTCACATTAATTCAATAAAACTCTTCAGAAATCTAATGTTTTCTTTTTACATTAAAACTCGCAAACAAAAACTGTGAAAAATCTGTTTTACAAATGCTCTTAAAACAGTATTCTAAAAATATAATATTTTTGCAACAAAATGAAAATGACCTTAACAGACAAATTGTGATTTTGGGCGTTTGAAGCATGATAAAGACAAACGTTACAGACAGAACTACATAATGGGTTAGGGCTAGGACGTCTTCCTCGTCTCCTTGTGTCTCATGATTTCTGAATCTCTATCACTCTGTTGACATAAACAGCTTCTTCATTCTCCTGTGGACATAAAACAACAGATATGTGATCTTCTAAAGGATTTACTGCAGTTCCAAGTATTTATTTACTATATTTACAACAAACACGTCCACTGATAAATAACAGCAAACTGACTCTACTTTCAACAAATGAAAACATGATGATTCAGCTGCTCTGCTGCTGTTTTCACCACATTAATCTTTCCTCTAATCATCTGTAAATGTGATGAACACGAAGATTCATTCAGACTATAAACAGCTGGATCCTCTAACAGCTGTTTTATTTCCACCTGTTCACACAGACTAAACTGATCCGCCTCATTAGTGCACTTCAGAAGATATCTGGTGCTGATTCTTATTCTGATTTATTACACATTGATGTCAGATATTTTTAGAGGAAAATATTTAGTTTGTTTTACTGTCATGTTACCTTCTTTGGTTTCAGGGAGAATCTTGATTTAAACCAGCTGGAACAAGAAAACAGGGAATATTATCTGAAGCTAAACACCAACAGATCAGCTGTAAACTATTAACTCATAAAAACATCTCACCACTCAAACATGAGGACTGAGCTGCAGAGTATCACTAATCCCAGGATCTTCGCTGTAATATGATCACTGAGTCCAGACGCTTTATCTGTAACAAAACAAGCTCAGCTCCTCCTATAAAAGTGATTTCCTGTCATATTATTGTAAACAGTTTTATACTTGTGTTTTGAAGAAGAGTACAATCTGAAATGAAGTAATGCTGCAGAAAAATCTAATGAGTAAATAAGCAATGGGACACTGAGTCAAAAAAAGTTGTTTTTGTTTTTAAAACATAATTAGTCTAATGAATCAGATTATTTGAACCACAACTTTTCAGTTCATTTATTTCATTAACGGTTTCTGAAAATCATTCAGATCTCTTAAAAAAAGGAAACAAAAACAAAAGTTTTAATTCGTTACCCTCCAGACAGATCAGTGATGACGTCTGATTCCCCAGATTATTTGCAGCCACACAGTAAAATTCTCCTCCCTCAGAGACGTTGAAGCTGTAAAGCTGCTCCTCAGATACTTGAACGGGTCCCTCTGAGCTGATCCTGAACCAGCTGAAGCTGCTGACGGGAGGCTTGGCTCTGCTGGAGCAGCTCAGCTTCACCCAGCTACCTGCTGACACCAAACCTGATGGACTGATGGATGCTGAGGTGTCTTTAGGAGCATCTGAGGAAAATGGGACTCACATGAACTTTATTGATCAGAAGCAGCTGAACCATGACGTGCTGACAGGATCACTTACAGGAAACATGAAGAGTCACTGTCTCTGTTGTATTCAGACATTTTCCTCCATCCACAGGGTATGAGACAGAACATGTGATGTTGTATCCATCATGTGTGTCTGATAGAGTCATGTTCTCCTGGATTTTAGTTGTAGAGGTTCCATCTGGGTTCTTCTGTGTTTGTCTGCCAGAGTCTGGTTGGAGGTTCCAGGTGAGTTCAGGAGGTGAGAGTGGACAGGGAGTCGGAGCTGAGCAGGTTATAGAGACAGACTCCTTCTCCTTCAGCTCCTCCAGACCTCCTGAGGTGTTAATCCTGGGACTCCAAGGAGAATCTGGGATTTCACATGAAATTTATTTTACATTAATAAAAAAGCATCGATACAATAAGTAACTTATGAAAACGTTTCATTGTTTAAACCATCAAAGACAAAGATCATCCAGGATCTCACTGATGTAGCAGCTTTTTCTGAAATCAGGTATTTAAACCTTAATTAAACAACTATTGATCTGAACTCCCACAGATAGACTGAGCCAGTTTAACCGATTAATCCCTGTGTTGAAACATTTGTGGATTTTTTTCCTAACCAGTGGGAGACATTTCCCTCTGTACTGGCCGCCAAACTGGCCACTCTGTGATTACCGATGGCTGGGTCATTCTTGATTTTTAAATAAACAACCTGTTGTGTGATTTATTATGGCATCTGTCGCAGTGAAGCAGATGCAGCAAGGTTGGGAACAAGGCCAAGTTCAAATTTATTTAAATGGCACCCTTCCAACAGCAACGGTTCGCAGAATGGGATACAATAAAACCAGATAAAACAAGAATAAAGGCAGCATGGGACGTTAATGAGCTTGTATGAGTAATAAGCTTCTCTAAAAGCCAAGGTATAGAAAGTAGTTCTGTTTACCTTGGCTACAGAGGTTTTATAGATAATGATGTACTTTATTTACTAGTTAAGCCACTGAATATCAGCATGTGACTTTTATTTTGAAAGTTTCCAGATGTTTTACACCGATCTGGCAAAAACACCCTCAGCAGTCTCAGGTCTCTCAGTCTAAGATGAACAGGTTTATCTTTCATGTGCTAAAGCTGAACAATTTGCTCCTTTAATGCTTCTTAGTAGTTTTTATTTCAGTTTTATCTCATATTATGATCATTGTTTTCAGTTCCAGTGACCAGTGAAGAAACAAAATCAGCATTTCTATCTTAAGTGAATAATGGGGTACTCTTAGTTTAGGTATTTTGTTTCTTTGGGGAAAATGTATTTTTGTCACAATGTGGTTGTAAATGCTGAAGGAAAAAGGTAACAATCTCTAGTATCCTTTACTGAAGCTGAATGTTGTGTGTTTGCTCCAAATGATGTTGAAAGAGTAAAATAACATGACTAAATCCAGTACAGACTGTATATTTTTGACAACTCTGGATTGTAAGAGAGTTTTTTCAAACACACAAGGAAAGATGATGTCACTATTAAGATCAGTTACTAATAACAGGTTTGTGTCACGTGTCAATAGATAAATTACATTTTCAGTTTGTGTTCTTATTAATAACAAAAACAGTAAGATAGATAGAAAGAAAGCAAAAAAATCACCTTTAACTGTTATTTGAAGAGGATTGGCACAAGCTGTTGACCTGAAGGACGGGTCGTCAATTCCAGCTGAGCTGCAGCTTGTTACATGTGGAGCTTTAAACTAGAAATGATTCTGAAAACTAAAGAGAACAAACAGCTCACCTGGAAGGAAGAAGACACTCAGTAACATGTGGACCATCACCATGGTTGCAGACATCAGGCTCTGATGGTCCTCCTTCATCTTTAATCTGGAAATGATAGTTTCCTTTTTTGTTACATTATACCTTTCAAATTATTCATTTAGATTATTTTAAAGCAACTTAAACCTAAATGAAAACAACCAGACTGTTGTGTTCATTAGAAATAAGAATCTCATGAGAAAAATCTATTATCTAAATCTTCTAAAAGTACATTTGTGTAAATTTAAGCTTTTTTATTTTATTTAATTTTTTTGAGAGAGAGGAAACTATAGATTTAAATATCTATTTTATTCCTTACCAGATTAGCAGAGAAACAGAGTAGAAATGCTTTAAATCAGCTGAAATTCACCTGAACATCAGATCCACTCTGACTTAAGGTCAAAGTAAAGCAGATAATGAAAGGTGTGTTTATTCTTCCTTGATCTGTAAAAGAGGATGTCAGCTACAGAGAACTTAATGTGGGTGTGTCTCAAACTAAAATATCAAATATGTTTTAATAACAGACGTTTTACCATCAACTGCTGACAAACAAACTAGATAATTAGACATCTTAGACTTTAGCAACAAGATTGACTTTCAAATTTCTTCCACCCAGCAAACAAAAGTAGACCAACATAAAGTAAACCACAAAATGTTTTATGTTAAATGAGTACAAGACAATGAAAAAGTCGGTTTCACAGTTCTACAGCATGTGCTCCTTACATTTCCAGTTTGCATCAATGTGCAAAAAGAAAGAACAATGTGCTTGAAACAAACACAAGTCAGACCCTTTAGGTGAAACTGTGCATGACTGTAAACAATACTCTAGTAGAAGTTTGATCTGAGTTAACACAGAACTGGACCTCAATGTTGCACATCCAGACATAGCTGCCTGTCCATTAAACACTTATAAACGGCACCAGAGGAAATGTTGTGATTTGGGGGGCATTTAGAGAGTAAAAATATAAAGAAATGCTTTAAATTGATAGATTTTGAAAACAAATTCAACACCTTTTATGTAAGGAATCAACAAATAAAATGAGGACCATTAGTTTACTGTTATAAAGAAATCAGCATTCATAAGGATAGTTCAGCAGTCTGCAGCATGCACGTCCAAAAGAATTTTCTATTTGTCAGAAGGAACAGGAAACTGCTACAGTGATGAGCATAAATGACTAAATACGATGGAGGTTGAACTAAGAGGTGAGAATTTTTACTCTGTTGTGAGAAACCAGAGCAGTTGAGAAAAGTGTAATTCAGCGGGAAGACAACTCCCTTCCCCGAGGGCTGGTCCAGCATGTTTTAGTTGTTTTCCTGCTTCAACACTCACTATTTCATCAGCAGGTGATTAGCAGGCTTCTGTAGAGCTTACTAATGAGCTGCTGAACAGGTGAATCTACTGTGTTAGAGCAGGGAAACAACTAAAACATGTTGAATTCTGAACCTGGGAGTTGTCCACCCTAGCTGTAAAGTCTACTCTCCCTGAACACATAGCAGGACTCTGTTGTAACAGAACGTAAAACAAAAGGTCCCTCTAAGCTGCAGTTTTAGCTTGTTCTGACAAAACAAGAGCAGAACAACAAATGTTTAGAAAGAATAATCACTGAAACATGATTGTCCTGGTTTAACTGGTTTAAGCTGTAAGAACAACAGGAAGCTAGACTTCTGAGCTCATTTGAATGAACTTTTGTATTTTCCTACTGAAGCACCAGCTTTTTAAAATACCGGCCATCAGTTTTTCTCATGCAAACCCTGTGTGGTTGTTCTGTGTGTGTGTGTGTGTGTGTGTGTGTGTGTGTGTGTGTGTGTGTGTGTGTGTGTGTGTGTGTGTGTGTGTGTGTCAGTCTGGTACCAGAGAAGGCCATCATGATCAACCATCTCCTTTGGTGATGGTTAGGGTTAGGGTTAGGATGGAAGGATGGAAGACCAGTAAACAGCTGTTTGTAAACCTGCCAACTTGATGGATAGCATACATATGATGTCATCAAAAAGCACCAAATAATCAACAGTTTGCCATTTTGGTACAACATGCAGTGATATATTTAGAGGAAGTTCTTTAAACTGAGGTAGATATGTGATAACAAAAACTGGTTTGGTGAAATCTGATGTAAGAATGAAGTGTGAGATTATAAAACACAGGTCTTGCATACTTTATTTTTTCTAAATGTTTATAAATCAAACCGTATTAGAAATGTGTAATAAACCTTTGCATCTGAATTCAACAAAGCAACTTTTAGTTTAATGTTTGAGTCTAAAAAAAATCTAATGAGATCTCATTTGGTTTTCAAATGACTGGCTTCTGGTTATAACGAATATGTGACTAAAATCAGATATAAATAGAATATATTGAACACATTTTGTTATTTTGAATTAATCATGTTCGATCGGAAACCAATGTCTAACTATCTGAAAATGTGTCCTTACTAAGGTTGCTTAAATATCTTAAAATGACCACAAGGGGGCAACAAATGTCCATAAAAAGCAGAAGCCAAACATCAAAAAGAAACCTGTTTAAAGTTTATGGTGATGAATCATCTCTGCTTATTTAAACATTAACAAACTTACCAGATCAGAATATGTACAATTCTAGAGGTGTTTTAGTGTGAATAAACTATAAGATCTCTTCATAATTTTCTGTTGTTTCATAATAGAACATTTTATGAATTTTTACATGAGTTTTTTTTGCAATGTGATCAACTGTCCACAAGAGGGGGGCAGCTGCTTGACTTGGGGCACAGTGACAGGAGGGAGGGGCCTCTGCTCTGACCACCAGCAGCAGGCTCAGTGGGTTAAGTGTCTTGTCAAAGGACACAACAACTGCAACCTGTTACAAGGCTGGTGCTCAACTCTTCTGCCACCATCATTCCTACAGTAAAATAAAGAAAGCCCTACGATGGACAAGCTTGTCCAGGACATGGATATTAAATTATCTGCATGCTGATTAGCCGGTTTACCTCAATGGCTCTATGGCACTGCATGATGCTAGAAAAATTCAGGAACAGTATCTGGATAAGTCATTAGGAAATCGATGGATTTGGCACCCCATCAAAGTCTGGATATTCCCAGTACATCCTGGAATATTAAACGTGTGCTCCAGCAATGCTTTTCCATTAGCATTACCCCACCAAATGTTTTTCATATTGCAGATGCCGAAGTGGTTTGGGGCATGCAAATGTAAGGGAATGTGTCCGAGATCATGGCGTGCTAGACCAGCTTTTCTCAGATCGACCTGGGATTAGCAAACAATATTCCGTCAGTGCTTCCATCTTCTTGGGTGTGGTGATGGAGAGACCTGGTTCTTTACCAAAACATCCATCTCAAACACCTGTAAGGTGAACATAATCAGCTTTAGGTTGCAAAGATTTGGACCCACTAGCTAAAAATCAAACAGCTCACCTGGAAGAACGAAGACACTCAGGAACATGTTGGCTGTCAACATGGTTACAGACATCAGATGCTGACAGTCCTCCATCTTTAATCAATCAATCAATCAATCAATCAATCAAATTTTATTTCTAAAGCGCTTTTCAAACAAAGTGTTATTCAAAGTGCTTTACAAAATGACCCCAGATTCCCATAACAGGTTAAAAACATTAACAAACATATGCAATCACACGCACACACACACAGACTCACACACACACACGAGTAAAAATTATATTAGGCTGAGTCCAGATGAGCCAAGTATGGTAACGCAAGGAAACGCCATCAGAGGAGCCGTCTGTCCCGGCAGCATCAGGTCTTCCACACTAAGTCAGGGCGCTCAGTGGAGGGGGAGCATAGACCCCCACCTATAGAGCGCCCAGGAAGCTACAGTCGACCACCGCTCCCGGGGCAGAGGGCCCCCACAGAGGAAACACTGGTTTAAAATAAGTAAAAATGTAATAAAAGAGCTAATATACATGACAACAATTAGAAAATAAGTAATAAATAAAATCATAGACAGTAAAATAATAATTTAAATAATAAAACTGTGCTAAAATATAATCATATAGAACATGCAAAGCAAGTAATAAAATATAATCATGTAAAACGAGAAATAAAACTCTAGTAAATATTTAGATAAAAGCTAACCTAAAAAGATGGGTCTTGAGTCTTGACTTAAAAACATGAACGTTCTCTGCGGCCCTGAGGCTGGACTGGAAACAAGATGTAAAGTGCTGTTGGTTCCCCAGATTTGCTCATGGAAACCACAGCTATTAGAAGAAGTGAGATGGAGATAAAAGAGGGAATATAATGGGCCATTCCCATCTGTACCTGGTCGGCCCTGCCCGGATAGCTCCAGTCGACCCCAGCCTGGCCCAGTTGATTCCACACATCCTTGCTTAGGTATGCAAGGAATGCAGTCGGAGACATTTTCAGCTTCTGGGTAATCAGCATGATAATGAATGATAATGAATTGAGCATGCCTTGCCCATGTGGGCTGATTCGACCCACCAATCAGAGGCTTGCTGTAATGGAAGGTGTGAATTTGCTGTCAGCAGTGGGTGTGTTGGCCCTGGTCAGCCTGAAGCAGACCACCTCAGAAAGAGGGCTGAAAAACAGTCTTGTTTCACCCTGAAAAAAGGCAGGCCACCAAGATATGTAAAGCCCCATTCCCACCTGTACCGGGTCGGCCCGGGCCGGGTAGCGTAGGTTGTTTACATATCTGGGTGGCCTGGAATTTTCCCGGGCCAACCAAGGCTCATTCTCGGCCCTCTTCCCGAGGGGTACTGCTTCAGGCCGACCAGGGCCAACACGCCCACTGCTGACAGCAAATTCACACCTTCCATTAGAGCAAGCCTCTGATTGGTGGGTAGAATCAGCCCATTCACACCTTCCATTAGAGCAAGCCTCTGATTGGTGGGTAGAATCAGCCCATTCACACCTTCCATTAGAGCAAGCCTCTGATTGGTGGGTAGAATCAGCCCATTCACACCTTCCATTAGAGCAAGCCTCTGATTGGTGGGTAGAATCAGCCCACATGGGCTTAAGACAAGGATGTGTGGAATCAACCGGGCCAGGCTGGGGCCGACTGGGGCTACTCGGCCCGGGCCGACCCGGTACAGATGGGAAAGGCCCACAAGGCTCATTCTCAGCCCTCTTCTCGAGGTGGTCTGCTTCAGGCCGACCAGGGCCAACACACCCACTGCTGACAGCAAATTCACACCTTCCATTATATAAGCCTCTGATTGGTGGGTAGAATCAGCCCACTTAAGGCATGCTCAATTCATTATCATTCATTATCATGCTGATTACCCAGAAGCTGAAAATGTCTCCGACTGCATTCCTTGCATACCTAAGCAAGGATGTGTAGAAACAACCGGGCCAGGCTGGGGCCGACCCGGTACAGATGGGAATGGCCCTTAAGCAAGCTATGCTATCCGGGCCGGGCCGACCAGGTACAGATGGGAATGGCCCATAGTAGCCTAGTGAACTAGACCAAATTCTTGCTTTGCAAAGAATGGTCTAGGCACGCTCCATTGGAACCTCTACAGCTCCTACCAGGACTCTGGCTAGCAAATCACAACTCTCTAGAGGGGTTTCAAACACATAAAGAGCTGTGATTGGTCCATAATGGTGGGCCAATCATAGTGCTCTATCTGCTTTGTGAACAAATCACAGAGCTTTATCCACTTTGTGGGCCAATCAGGGCACTCTATATGCCTGGTGGGTGGGATGATGCAACAGAGTGAAACAAGAGTATGTCACATTCATTGTCCAGTGGAATGCGGAGATCATTTGAAAGACAACGGTAGAACCCGCCCCACAACCGAGAGCCGTCAATGGAGCTTTGCAGACTAAATATTTAGTCTGGCTTGCCAGGCTAGGAATATAGAGCAGGGGTCACCAACCAGATGCCCCTGGGAACTATACAAGGTGCCCACAGGCCTTTTCTCTAAATAACATAATTCTACAATAAACAAAGAAAATAATTCCGCTACCATATTTCTAATCAAAAATGCATTAACAGCTGTTTAAAAATTACAATTTGTTTACAAACAATAAGTTACGTTTATTTGGAGACGTGACCCCAACGCTGAGCGAGATTTAATGACCTTCCGTTGGATCTGTGATGGTTTTTCTGCTGGAGCTGTGACGGGCTTGTTGAGACTTTAGAGAGATTAAGAGTTTTGTTGGAATTGTTTGTCTTTCTGCTCTTTATGACTTTATGGTTTTTCCGCTTGTTTCTTTCTCCTCTTTTTATCATTTCTGAGTTTAAAGAACTATACGTGGAAGTGACTCATCTCCATTTTTCTAGTCTGCAAAGCCTTCAGCAGCTTTAATACTGATTCAAACAAAAACAAGAACGCATTTTACCCTCAAAAAAGCAACAATTCTCTTCCTCATGTACTGTCGCAAAAATAAGAAGTAACGGAAGACACGCACAAACCTACAGAAATGTGTCCACTACTCTTTAAAAGGGCACAGATTGTAGTTTTATACAAACGCTCGATACATTAAATTCAACTTTAATGTGATTTCAACAAGGTTATAATAAAAATGTTCACATTTGGAAAAAATGAGGGTTTTGTTTGCTAGATTTGAGCCCCAAAGTACACAAAACAAAACCCTCTGTGTATTAATACGAATGTGAACGTTGAAGCAAGGAGGGCTAAAACATGTTTATGTTGTTCGAACAAAGTGTCTGTAAAGTTAATTAGTTAATATGAAGCATGTGTGAACAATGAAAAGGCCTGGTTCTTGTTTTATCTTGGAGTCTCCTTGTTGCTGCATGATTGCTGTAAACACTCTGACACAAGTCAGTGACTTGATGCAACCTGCTGGGTTTCTTATATAGGAAACTTTTTACTGATTGGCTTAATGACCTGAACTGTATTGGAGTGTTTACTGTGTGAAGTGTCTTGAGACGACTCTTGCTGTGATTTGGTGCTATAAATATAAAATCTATTGAATTGAATTGAACTACGCTTGCAAAGGCAGCTGAGTCCTTGTGTCCCCAGTTCCATCATGTGTTTTCCTTGTATCCCCCAGCCTGTTATTAACATTATTCTAGCCCTCTTCTTCGTCCCTCTGAATTTAGATATTCATTGTCCTCAGATTGTTAGTTTTTTAGCTAAATCATCAGTTTCATTTCTGTGTTTTCCCCTAATTGTCATAATTAATATTTTTCTTCAGCACCTTTATTATTTCCAGTTGTTTCATCTCCCGGTCAGGTTTCGTCATGTTAGTTTTTCGCTTTAAATGTTTTGTTATTTTCTTACATTTCTGCTCTCATGTTTCTGTTTAGTGTACCTGCCAGTAATCCGTAATCAGCATTAAGAACACCTGTCCCTTGTTTTCTCTCCGTCCTGTTTAAACTCAGCTTGTATCGCTTCTTCTTTTCTGTTAGTTGTGTTTTGTTCATGTCTAGTTATGTACTCTGGAGCTCTTTGGTATTATTTTAAAAGGAAAGATTAAAGAAGTTCATATAGCTGCCTTCTGCATTTAGCATTTAACATCAAATCCCAAGGACGTGGAGTTTAAAATATTCATAACAAAAAGCTGAACTGACTCATTTCTGATGTCGTTCACAAATGAAAGCTTTAAAAGTTGAAAACAAATTCATAATTAATCTTAAAAATCTGATTAATTATGTTTGGCCATTTAGGAAATTTGAATGCTGTCAAAGCTCTGTGAAAGTTTGAGTTTAGATTTTTATCCATGATCTGTTTAGCTTGGGTGTTTTTTCCTCCTCAGGCCCATCTGGTTAAACTGTGATTCATGTGAGGAAATAAGAAATTACTTTTCTCCTTATTTGTCTGAATCTGATCCAACCTTGTTTGCATCTTAAAGGGTCTAAGTCTGTGACCACACATGGGTTTGTAGTGCTGTTTAAGGCTACTTCACTATAAACGCTTGTTTCTGCTGTGTTTAACATCAAACGTGACAAGTTACCCCGGGTTTCCACGGGAGCCGTCAGCAGCACGTTACTGCAGCAGCACGTCTTGCTCGCGTAAGCTGCTGCTTGGCCCTTCCCACGAGACGCGAATCAGCAGGGGAGCAGCTGTCACCGACAGAGCACGAAGTCACCCGAGTGACTTCGTCAGTAAACACAACAACAAGCAGGAGAAAACTACAACATGGCTCCAAAATGTTTGTGTTTTTATGTTCTGTCCGTTTTATAATCGCCAATACGGACCTGAAAAACAAAGGAGACCGCTAGCTAGGTGATAACTTCTCACGGGGCCGCACAGTTAGTAACCTTTTTTAAAGTAAAGCGACCGGAAGGCAGTACGTTCTTTATTCTGAAAATCTCGGGAGCTTCTCTCCATTTCCGCGTCCGATTTCCTGTCTTTCCTATCCCAAAAATGTCGAACTTGACCCGTTTCAGAGGCGTCGCGCGTAGGAAATAGAACCGGCGCGTAAAGGCCGCGACATGCTGCTCCTGAGACGCGGCCGACTCGCGCTGCTGACGGCTGCCGACGGCTCCATTGGAAAAGGTTCTGTTGACCACAGCCGTTCCTATCAGCAGCTATGACGTGCTGCTGCAGTAACGTGCTGCTGACGGCTGCTGTGGAAAGCCGGGGTTAGACTACAGGGAGAAATGTCAGATAAGTCAGCAACACACCACAGATAATAATAATACAATTCATGTTTTAAACTACAAAACTGGTACGTCACAGCATATAACAGGTGTGATGTCATAACATATGTTTCAGATGAGGAGTCTGGATAAACCTCATAGAAGAAGAGCTGAACTGGACTACAAATATGTGTGGCAAGGTGGATAAACGAGGGCTCGGGCGGGATTCGATCCCCAGACTCCCGGGTGAGAGTCATACGCTCTAACCAGTCAGCCAAAGGGACATCCCCTTGGCCAAGTAGCCAGGGCGCATTATCAATCGGGACACTGTGACAGGACACTCACACTGCCACATCTTCCCCCCTCTTTCCACAAGCATGTCCTCGTGCTCCCGCGCAGGCTGCCACAAACTTCACATCCATGGACCTACTTGACAGTACTACATGGATCCTGCCAACAACGCCAAAATGTGGCAAGGTGGATAAACGAGGGCCCAGGCGGGATTCGATCCCCAGACTCAGTCGAGGTCACACTCTCCTACATCTAATCAAAACAACCATTCTAACACAATAAGTTCTCATGTCATTAATGACTGCAGGGTAAGGAGTATTTATGAGTAGTTTCTGCTTGTGAAGAAATGGTAAAATAGCACAATGTATTTGATATAGAGCCTTCTAGAGTCCTGGAACCCCCCAAGGTGCTTTACAACACAATCAGTCATTCACCCATTCACACCCTGGTGGTGATGAGCTACATTTTAGCCACAGCTGTCCTGAGGCGAGTCTGTTGTACACAGGTGCCACTGGTCTCCCCGAGCACCAACAGACTAGCAGGTAGGTTAAGTGTCTTGCCCAAGGGCACAACGACAGCGACAGACTGAGCAGGGGTCGAACCTGCAACCTTCCAACCACAGGGCGAGCACTTAACACCTGTGTCACCTATCCCCACTTACAGACAGCTACAGTTCATGAGCTAGACCCTCCTTATCGCTGACGTCGTTAGGTCCGTTTTAGGGGGGCTTCAGCCCCCCTATCATTTTGGTTTATTTTATTTTTTCAGTTAACTTTTTTTTATTTGTTCACATCTACATGCTCAACACAATCACGACACGTGTAGTTGGTACATGAGGTTTTGTTTTTTTAGTCTGAAACAGAAATAATAATTAATGAATATAGAACTACACCGTCGCACACAGGAAGTATCAAGAAAGGACTTCCTCCCCTTAAGCCCGGCAGCTTTGTTGACAAGTCAGGGGCAGGGGTTATACAGCAAAACCTTTATATCGTTGAGCAAACCCTGCTCAGCGCTTATGTAAGTCACTCAACATCACATTAGGGTAAGACAGCAACAGCAGCACACGTTAATATTTCAAGGTTATAGTTCAGACGAGAGGAAAATGTTACCGCACCGACATGCTAATGCTAACTCCGCTAGCATGTTTACATGCCGCAAACCATAATGAAAAGCCGCGCCATAGTTAAATGGTCGGAAAACTCCCCTGAAGTGACGTGATTAACGAGCCAGCCAGTTCATTGAGTGCCACCAACTTGAGCGTACAGTAATGAGTCTGCACAAACAGAACCTGCTCTGCGCTTGTGTGCAGCAGCTGCAGCCCTCTGTGGGCTCAACTCTGTCTCTGCGATGCAAATCTCTCCCTGCTCTCCTCAACAAGTAGCCTCTCCAACAGTCAATCACAGACAGCTCTGTTTTATCCAATCAAAGCATGTCCAGGAAATACTGCTTTACAGAAAAACACCCATTTAACAGCTTATTGAACTGCTTTCTGCTGCTGGTTAGCTACCAGTCACCATCCACTGCCTGCAAGATACTTTGTTGTAATTCATGTGTCATGATTAGAGTGACCATATTTGACTTCCAAAAAAGACACATTGCCCATTCCTAAAACTGTTAAATTGCACTATTTTCAGTTAAAGAGGACTTTTAATTTCAACATATAAAGTGTTTCTTCTCTGTTTGGTTAGACATAAATGAGCCCTTGATGTGTAAAAGGAAGTGAACAGTGGAAATGTCCCAGGAAAAGAGGAGGGTTAATCAACCTAAATAAATATATCTTAGGTGTGTTCTTGCTGTGTCTTTCTAATTCCATGCTTCCGTTCTTTTTAAACACAGAAACAGTTTTGTTTACCTGTTTTGTAGCTACAGTTTCGCCGACGGCTGCCGGCTTCTTCAGGCTAACACTGAAGAAACAAAACTGTTTCTGTGTTTAAAAAGAACGAAAACATGGTAAATAAATATAATTATATAAAGTTCTATTTATCTGAAAAAAGTGCAATTTTCCTGGCAGTATTTCCTGGACATGCTTTGATTGCATAATAGAGAGCTGTCTGATTGGCTGACGGAGAGACTACATTGCTTTGTAAATTGCAAATTGAGCAACAACAGGGAGATTTGTGCAGGCAGAGACGGAGTTGAGCATGCAGAGAGAGGGCCGCATATGACTGCAGAGCAGATTGTGCTCTTGCAGATTGATCACTGCACGCTCCAGTTGGTGGCACAAAAATCACTCCACACTAAAAACATGAATCAGAATATGGCCGAATGTGTATATTATTGACAATTTTTCTATATTATATATTTTTTCTATAATATATATATTATATTATAGGTACATATATGTATCTATAATATAGTAAACAGCCAGTTGTATATATGTCACATAAGGCTACATCAAAACATATATTAAAACCTATATGTTTATATGAATTCTTTCCATGTGGGTTGTCAATTGCTTAATATCTCATATGTTTACCTATGGGAAAGAAAGGAGATATTGTACTCATCTAACTTTATCATAAATTTTGGCAGCTTAATGTGACGTTATGGAAAATGCCATCATCATGAGCAACCAAACATAGGCTATATTAGGCTAACAGTTGTCCATATTCTGTCCCATCTATCCACCAATGGCTGTTTCAGTTATTGTGAGTGAAAACTAAATGGCTTAGTAGCATTTGTTCTGGCATTAGAAATTGAAAATGTTTTTCATTGTGTTGGCTAGATGGATATACGAAGATTTTTTAAGAGAGTGAGTGAGGAACAGGAGAGAGACCAGGTGGTTGATGCTGAGGAGATCTGCATGGTCAAGGTCAGTGATCTACAGCGAAAACACGGGCGAGCGCACCGTTATGAGCATTTACCTGAGCACAAAGTTCCCAAGCAAAATTGAACAGTTTTCTATTTAGGAGTGAACAGGTAAGATACCTTGAGAAAAAAAAACTATAATTATCATGTGACCTGCAACCTTATGTCAAGTTGTATCTGTATAGTTGACTTTCTGTATTATAAGTTCTACTACTTGCTGGATATTTTCATATATACTGTTATTTTGTCTTGTAATAGTTAATTATATACTCCTTTATTCCATATCATAGCAGTGTTATTCATATATTAAAACTGTCAACTACACACTCATTTGGCAGAATAAAAGTTTGACAATTATTCATTTGTTCTTTATTGTCACATTTCAGTAACAGTTATAATTAAACAAGTTGTAATTAAACAAATTAAATAAATGACTACATCATTTCCCCCTGTTAAGTGCAGTAGACTGAAATGAATAGCTTTATTTGGAAATATAACATATCAAATTTTTAATGGACTTACATAAAATCTTTCTTCAACATAGACCCCACTAATTAACTGATTAAGTGTTATTTTTTATAAAAAGAAGAGAGAAAA
Source organism: Nothobranchius furzeri (assembly GCF_043380555.1). Lineage (NCBI taxonomy): Eukaryota > Metazoa > Chordata > Actinopteri > Cyprinodontiformes > Nothobranchiidae > Nothobranchius > Nothobranchius furzeri. The sequence continues at coordinate 43,002,078 of NC_091747.1, read as the reverse complement.
TGCACAAAAGTAGGAAAGGAAAGGAAAGTGATAAAATAATAGGTTTTGTTAGATTTTCTTCAGATAATGAATTAATTGACAAAGTTTTTGCAGGGTGTGACAAAAACGTTCGAGGTCAAGCTCCTGGGGCTAAGCCCCCCCTATATCTCAATCCTAGTGACGTCCATGCTCCTTATTCCAGTCAGAACTGACAAAGCTCCTCAGATGAGAAGCGGAACGTCTTCAAGAAACCGAAGAAGTCCAGCTGCCTCCTTGGATCACCATGACCTGGATGACTGAGAACCTTCACTACGACTCAAGTTAGCTTCACTGATTGAAATTCTAGGTGGATTAATGCAGCTTGATTCATAAACTAATGAAGCAACAGTTCCTAGACAAAAATGAAATTCAAAGAAAATATTTTCCTGCTTCACATTTTCTGAATGTCCATCAGAAACATGTCGTTTTAACCACCAGAGTGTTTTCATGTTTGAGTTTTTACGCAAAGACAAATAAGAACATTAGACAATAAGTTCTAAACATTCATGAAATATTAAATATTTACTAATGTTTAAATGATGATGTGGTTCTATTGCATTTCTGCTGGACAAGCAGAGGTGAGAAATATTAAAATGAGTGGAAACTCTTCATCTTGACAACAAGAACTGTCTTGTTGGATGATAAAGTAAAACTGAAAGTCAAATGTAGTAACCCTGTAAGTATCAGCTCACAAAAACAGCCCAAAAAGTCTTTTAGTGAACTAACCTCAGAAAAACATGTGGTCAAAGTATCTCTTACCAGAACTGTTTGACGGTGAAATTAAGCAGATTTATCCTCCAAAACTGTTTCAGCGTGTCGAAGTGGTGAAAAGAGAAGAAAAACAGGATGTGGTGAAATGATCCAGTGATTTTAAATGAAGCAAAGCTAAAAGTTACGTCTAAACGTGATTTCTGTTCTCATCCTTAAAATAACATCAGATTTATCACATCCTAAAATGGTTAAAATCACAATCTTACAGAGAAATTTCCAGAAAATGTGTTGTTGCTCCTGCATGAATGGACAATTTAGTATAATAGGACTAATTAGGTGGAATGAGGTTTTGGGTTAGGGTTAAAGGCTCTGGGATGAATGGCCTTTAAATTCCCATTCTGGTCTGCTTGTTACCATTATGGTTGGACTCCCTCAGGTCCATATTTGTGAGGACACCATGTGAGCACCTGTGTAGACTGGTGTGTGTAAGGTTTCCTGACAGGAGTGTCCAATAGGGAGTGTGGAGGGCCACAGTCCTGTCCGCCAAGGCCCGGGGAAGATAGAGGGGATCCAAGCCCCAGCCCCAGTGTGGAAACCCCAGTGCAGGTGTTCTGAAAAAGTACTGTATGATGGATGGGCAACAGACAAGAATGAATCAACTTCAACATAAACAAACCTCCAAAAGACCTAGACAGAATTCCGCCTCAACCAACTGAAGTCTGAGTTACTGAGAAGTTCATTCAGCCTTAAGAAGTACATTGACTCATTGGGACTTGGTGAACTGTGAGAAAATGTGTCTGCTATTCGTGAAACATGTAAAATGAGGATTTACTCCTTTTTCTTCTCTCAGGTCATCTCCAGCCTCGGTTTGGTTAATTTCGGTCTTGCACAACTTTACTTGTGAAGGTACAACATTCTGCAACTCTGTAATTCTGTGCTGACTCAATGATTAAACAAACAAACCTGCACTTTCTCTGTTGCATCGATACTGTCTTGTAAATAAAGTTAGCATGTCCGACTCATTCATTCACATCTATTGACTATGAAACTTGCAGGAATTGTTTATTTATTTACTTGTTTGTTGTGTAAGACTGAAGTTACTCAAGAGGCTGAAGACGTTGCCCTTTTAGCTGCTAGCTGTGCTACAATGATAATGCTAACTTGTATATAAACTTGATTATACAACAGTTAGTCCCAACCGAGTGATTTGATTGGTCAAGAGACTTTCCAAGAGGGCTGATAGCACTGGGACTGTTTACAAACAGTATCACTCCGCTGTGCACAGGCATTCTAACCATCATTGTAGAAAATGTTTGTGTTGCCTAGCAACAGCCTTGTCTGAGTCTCTGTTTCATGTTGGGACTATTTGTGTTGGCGGAGCCTACGACCGAATCACACCAGTGCTGATATTCAGCAACAACGCACGACCTCAAGTGTGATATTGCTTAATTATCCAGCGTGGATTAAGTTTTAGTATTTTCCATTTTGCCATTTGGTTTATTTAAAAAACGCGTTACCTTTGCTACTGCCACTGGAAAGTTCTAGTAATTAACCTGCTATGTGTCTAAGCCATCACAAGGGGCAGCAGCATCTCACTACCCCAAGATACGAGTGGACAGCAGATGCAAACACAGATATTTTATTGATCTCTAAAGGGAACTTGATTTGTTACAGCAGCAGATTAAAAAAAACATACATTTGCACACAAAACAACGGATAAGTTGAAAGTATTGTCAGAAATTTCATTAGGAAATTTAAAATGATTACATTTTTATATTAAACTGTTTATTTTTTTATTAAAACCTGAACCTGAATTTCCTCTGTCTGCAACACAAATGAACAACTAGACTGTTTATCTTATTTTACTTTTGAGTAGAGATCCTCTGGACTGTCACCAGTCTCTTTGGAGGCTTTAACCTCTGTGTACACCGTCTCTTTTTGTTCCTGCTGTCCCGTGCCTTGCTTTGGCTCAGAGGATGCTTTTACCTTGAAGATGTTCACATCTCCATAATGAAGTTGTGCTTCTTTGGATGGTGTTTCTGCTGAGGCCTTCTCAGCAGATGGATTCTGTGGAAAACAGGATTGGTGTTATTGTCTCATATCTGCAGGTGAAAACAGATCAGTTTAACATTTACGCACCTGACTCTGTTGTTGAGTTTGATGTTTACACTTAAAGCAGCTGGAAGACATTAGAGAACTGTCAGAATTAATCTGGAGTTATTTGGAAACACAAAGACAGATGTCTATAAAAACTGATTAATCTGGCAATCTCTGGATTCTGCTGACAAAATTTAAAATCAAGTAAAGGTCACAAGAAGATGCCTCAACAACATTTTCTTTTTCAAATAACTAACCTATGGCTTAGAATTCAGATGTTTGGTGAACAAACATGCTAAACATCATGTTCTGACCCTAATCTCTGGTTCTGAATATGAAAAAGCATAACAGATTATTTTAGACACTTTAATTTTGAGACTCACCAAACAGCAACAGTCAGACAGATGAGAACCACTCCGAGGACTCCACCCAGAGTTGCCTCCCAGGATTTGTTGAGGTCACCAGTTTGGGTAAGTCCTTGAGAAACAAAAATGTGAAAATCAATGTAAAATACTGACACAGCTCATGTGTGAATGAGTTTTTTTATTAAGTAACTAAGTTCAGCATCACACACTTAGTTTGATCCATGATGACGTCTGATTCCCCAGATTATTTGCCGCCACGCAGTAAAACTCTCCTCCCTCAGAGACGTTGAAGCTGTAAAGCTGCTCCTCAGATACTTGAACGGGTCCCTTTGAGCTGTTCCTGAACCAGCTGAAGCTGCTGACGGGAGGCTTGGCTCTGCTGGAGCAGCTCAGCTTCACCCAGCTACCTGCTGACACCAAACCTGATGGACTGATGGATGCTGAGGTGTCTTTAGGAGCATCTGAGGAAAATGGGACTCACATGAACTTTATTGATCAGAAGCAGCTGAACCATGACGTGCTGACAGGATCACTTACAGGAAACATGAAGAGTCACTGTCTCTGTTGTATTCAGACGCTTTCCTCCATCCACAGGGTATGAGACAGAACATGTGATGTTGTATCCATCATGTGTGTCTGACAGAGTCATGTTCTCCTGGATTTTAGTTAAAGAGGTTCCATCTGGGTTCTTCTGTGTTTGTCTGTAAGAGTCTGGTTGGAGGTTCCAGGTGAGTTCAGGAGGTGAGAGTGGACAGGGAGTCGGAGCTGAGCAGGTTATAGAGACAGACTCCTTCTCCTTCAGGTCCTCCAGACCTCCTGAGATGTTAATCCTGGGTCTCCAAGGAGAATCTGGGATTTCACATGAAATACATTTCACATTAATAAAAAACATCGATACAATAACTAACTTATGAAAACGTTTCATTGTTTAAACCATCAAAGACAAAGATCATCCAGGATCTCACTGATGTAGCAGCTTTTTCTGAAATCAGGTATTTAAACCTTAATTAAACAACTATTGATCTGAACTCCCACAGATAGACTGAGCCAGTTTAACCGATTAATCCCTGTGTTGAAACATTTGTGGATTTTTTTCCTAACCAGTGGGAGACATTTCCCTCTGTACTGGCCGCCAAACTGGCCACTCTGTGATTACCGATGGCTGGGTCATTCTTGATTTTTAAATAAACAACCTGTTGTGTGATTTATTATGGCATCTGTCACAGTAAAGCAGATGCAGCAAGGTTGGGAACAAGGCCAAGTTCAAATTTATTTAAATGGCACCCTTCCAACAGCAACGGTTCGCAGAATGGGGAACAATAAAACCAGATAAAACAAGAATAAAGGCAGCATGGGACATTAATGAGCTTGTATGAGTAATAAGCTTCTCTAAAAGCCAAGGTATAGAAAGTAGAAGTGATTTAAAAGATTCTACTGACTGAGCATATGCAACACATTCTCATATTTTGACGCCTTGGGTGCGAGAATGTGTTGTCATATCTGATAATAAGCAGCAGACTGTTCCAGAGCTTGGAACCTGCTACAGATAAAGATCTGTCATCACCAGATTTCTGCTTTGTCCTGAGAATCACCAATAATAACTGAGCTGGACCACAAAGTCCTCTTGGAGTGTGGGTCACCAATATCAATCAATCAATCAATCAATCAAAGCTTACCAGCCACCGTATCATCTGCTGAAGTTGCCCACATGCGCACTTTATTGTTTACAACCAAAACTTTCTTGAAGCTAAAGCTGAAATAATGGCCAAAGGTTGAGACGGCAGCGCTAAGAACATTTATTATCCCTCAAAGAAGACAAAGTGGGAAGTGCGGGCATTTTTGGGATATTTGAAGAATGCCGAGGGACAGTTTATAGAAGACGGCTATCCTGTTTGCAGCACATGCAGGAAAAAGTCAATCAATCAATCAATCAAAGCTTTATTTATAAAGCGCCTTCCGCAACCCTGTCAGGAAGCCCAAGGCGCTGAACATGGTACAGTAGAAGGTAAATATATCGAATAAATCAAAAATAAAAGAAATTCAAATTACAAAATACAAATTACAAAAAAGGTGAAACATTCTGGTACAGGACAAATGTGTAAAACAATGAGTGAACCAGTGAAAACTGTGAAATGAATTCAACATAAAAGAGGGCCAAATTCAAACATGTTCGAGAAACGCCAAGCGGAGGAGGTGTGTTTTTAGGTGACTCTTAAAGACTGGTAGAGATGGGGACAGCCTAACTGAGGGTGGCAACTGGTTCCAGAGTAATGGTGCTAGGACTGAGAAAGCCCGGTCCCCGCGAGTACGACACCTAGAACGAGGGACAGCGAGCAGGCCTTGGTCAGAGGAGCGCAGAGCACTTGATGGGGAATGTCTATTCAGGAGTGTGGCTAGATAGGGGGGACCACCACCCTGGAAGAAATGATAAACAAAGAAGAGGATTTTGAATTGTGAGCGATTGCAAACCGGAAGCCAGTGCAGGGAGGCCAGAACCAGACTGATGTGGTCCCGTTTCCTGGTCCCAGTCAGGAACCTGGCTGTGCTGTTCTACACAACCTGTAGGCGATGCAGTGATGACTGACACAACCCTGCATAGAGAGAGTTGCAGTAATCAAGCCTAGAAATAACAAAGGCATGCAGTACCTGCTCCAGGTGGGCTCTCGACAGCATATGCTTGATTTTTGCAAGGCGTCTCAGGTGAAAGAAACTGGACAGAATTGATATGAGCATCAAATTTAAATCCAGCATCAAGTTTCACCCCCAAACTGGTAACAACTGGTTTTGAGTAGGGAGAAAGAGGGCCAAGATCAACATAACGATCCACATTCCTGCTGTTGGGGTGAAAAACAATGAGCTCTGACTTTCCCTCATTCAGATGTAGAACATTGGCCATTAGCCGTGACTTCACCTCATTAACACAGGACACAAAGGACTGGATAGAGTGACCTTTCTCCTGACACAATGGAGAGTAAATCTGGCAATCGTCAGCATAGAGATGGAATAATAGGTCATGTTTACGAAAGATTGACCCCAGAGGTAGCAGATAAATGGCAAACAAAAGAGGACCAAGGATCGACACCTGCGGGATCCCCCAGCGGAGCCCCTCCCAAGATGAAAAAACATCACCCAGTTTAACGCAGAATGTCCTGTTGTGGAGATACGATCTAAACCAGTCCATAGCAGACCCTTTGATCCCAACCCATCGTTCCAAGCGATCCAGTAGAATCGCATGGTCAACTGTGTCGAAGGCTGCTGTCAGGTCTAACAACAGAAGCACCACAGATGTACCCTGATCTAGTGATAGATAGATAGATGTCATTTAGGACCCTCAGTAGAGCTGACTCTGTGCTATGGCCAGACCTGAACCCTGATTGAAAAACCTCAAACAGATCAGAGTCAGCTAAATGTGAGACCAGCTGCTGATAAACAACTTTCTCAAGCAGTTTTAATGTAAAAGGCAGGGTAGAGATAGGCCTGTAATTTGCAATCACAGAGACATCAGCACTAGGTTTCTTCAGGGTCGGCCAAATAACTGCTGCTTTCAAAGCAGCTGGGACCACACCTGTGCTGAGGCTCCCATTGATTATCTGACCAAGTGAAGGGCCAAGGCACGGAAAGGCAGCCTTCCAGAGACGAGGTGGCAGAACGTCAAGTGGAGAGCCAGATGGCTTCTGCCTCGCAACAAGCTTACTCAGCTCAGAGTATGAAACAGTATTGAGGGAGCTCAGGGTGGGTGGTGATGCAGGAACTGGAACAGGGTCAATAGAGTTACCAGAAATAGCTGCTCTAATGCCTGATACTTTATCAACAAAGAATCTGTGAAAATCTTCAGAGTTTCCAGCGGCTGTAGGAGACATGAAGCTAGGCTCTCGATACACCAGAACAGAATTTAGTGTTTTGTAGAGAATCCTGGGATTCTTGAAGTTTGTTTCGATGATGTCTGCAAAATAGGCCATTCTGGCAGCCCTCACAGCATCCTGATAAGCAACCAGTGATGTTCTGAACAACTCACGCGAGACCTGTAGGCCATCCTTTTTCCACTTTCTCTCAGAGGATCTACACGCCCGCCTACAAGCCCGTGTGACATCAGAGAGCCAATAAGGCTCCCTCCTAGGCCGAGACTTGCAAAGTTTGAGGGGCAACCACGTCCAGGACAAAGTAAATCAAAGTGTTGTGAATAGTGTTCAGTGTTAGATGGATTAGGGTTAAAGGCCTCTAACCTTACAGACATACAGTCCACAAACTTTGAAATAGTTTCTGCATCCAGGGCTCTGAACCTAGTAGCGGGAGCTTCACACACAGGGACAGGACATGGCAACGTAACATCACAGAGTATAGGAGAGTGGTCAGAGAACACAGGAGGCAAAGTCACAAGGTTCATGACAGGGAGACCAAAAGAGAGAACCAGGTCCAGGGTGTGACCCCTGGCATGAGTAGGGGACAATACCAATTGAGTCAAATTGAATGAAACTAGCAAATTCAAAAAGCCTTTAGCAAGCACATTGTCAGGAACGCAGATATGGATGTTAAAATCACCAAAAAATAGGACATAGTCATATTTTAGGATGCAGTCTGCCACAAGATCACAGAAATCATTAAGGAAGTTAGAGTCAGTCTTTGGAGGGCGATAAATCAGCACAACGAGCAGGCGGGGGGAGATGCACAGTTCAAATAAGCACAGTTCGAAGGAAGAAAATGACATGGTGGGTGTAAGCTGTTTACTAGGAAAGCTGGATTTAAAAACAACAACCAGCCCTCCACCTCTGCCCCGTGATCTGGGGATATTAAAACAGGAGCAGCCAGGTGGTACCAGCTCCACTAATATTTCAGTTAAATAAGGGGGGAGAAGGCCTTTGACTCCGGCTTTCCACTGGAAGTGTACAGCTTCCTTCCCTCCAGGAGCATTACTGAAATGTTAGCCAAAGTATTCCATGCAGCTGATCCCGCAAGGTCATCACCGGAGAATTGTATGACCACTTTCAGCTGTTCACATGATAACAAGTGAGGAGAAAGATGGCAGCATGTGTTCAAATAGGTCTGTGGTTTATTGCTGTTCTGTTTACCTTGGCTACAGAGGTTTTATAGATAATGATGTACTTTATTTACTAGCTAAGCCACTGGATATCAGCATGTGACTTTTATTTTGAAAGTTTCCAGATGCTTTACACTGATCTGGCAAAAACACCCTCAGCAGTCTCAGGTCTCTCAGTCTAAGATGAACAGGTTTATCTTTCATGTGCTAAAGCTGAACAATTTGCTCCTTTAATGCTTCTTAGTAGTTTTTATTTCAGTTTTATCTCATATTATGATCATTGTTTTCAGTTCCAGTGACCAGTGAAGAAACAAAATCAGCATTTCTATCTTAAGTGAATAATAGGGTACTCTTAGTTTATGTCTTTTGTTTCTTTGGGGAAAATGTATTTTTGTCACAAAGTGGTTGTAAATGCTGAAGGAAAAAGGTAACAATCTCTAGTATCCTTTACTGAAGCTGAATGTTGTGTGTTTGCTCCAAATGATGTTGAAAGAGTAAAATAACATGACTAAATCCAGTACAGACTGCATTTTGACAACTCTGGATTGTAAGAGAGTTTAATCAAACACACAAGGAAAGATGATGTCACTATTAAGATCAGTTACTAATAACAGGTTTGTGTCACGTGTCAATAAATTATATTTTCAGTTTGTGTTCTTGTTAATAACAAAAACAGTAAGATAGATAGAAAGAAAGCAAAAACTCACCTTTAACTGTTATTTGTAGAGGATCTGCACAAGCTGTACCTTTGCTAGATGAGCTGTCAATTCTGAAGAAGTATGCACCTGAATGACTCGTGTTTAGGTCAGAAAACACAGTGGTGCAGTCTCTCTGAGTCAGGTTTCCAGTGATTGTTACCGGAAATGATTTCACTGAATTACCGCTGTAGTAAATATAACTATCACCTTTAATCCAAAATCCAGAGCTTTGTTTGCTGATGACAAATGTAGTAGGTGTAATGCTACAAGGGATTAGCAAACATGATCCATTCAGAGCTTCCATCATATTTGGTGTAGTGATTTTGAATGCTGGTATAAGACCACCACAATAATCAGCAGCAGCCCAAACATCTGTAAAAGCAGAGAAATGAATGAGGAACAAAATCAGCTTTAAGAGAAAGTTCCTGACCAAAGTCCAGCTGAGCTGCAGCTTGTTACATGTGGAGCTTTAAACTAGAAACAATTCTGAAAACTAAAGATAACAAACAGCTCACCTGGAAGGAAGAAGACACTCAGTAACATGTGGACCATCACCATGGTTGCAGACATCAGGCTCTGATGGTCCTCCTTCATCTTTAATCTGGAAATGATAGTTTCCTTTTTTGTTTCATTATACCTTTCAAATTATTCATTTAGATTATTTTAAAACGACTTAAACCTAAATGAAAACAACCAGACTGTTTTGTTAATTAGAAATAAGAATCTAATAATGACAATAATCTATTATCTAAATCTTCTAAAAGTACATTTGTGTAAATTTAAGCTTTTTATTTTATTTAATTTTTTTGAGAGAGAGGAAACTATAGATTTAAATATCTATTTTATTCCTTACCAGATTAGCAGAGAAACAGAGTAGAAATGCTTTAAATCAGCTGAAATTCACCTGAACATCAGATCCACTCTGACTTAAGGTCAAAGTAAAGCAGATAATGAAAGGTGTGTTTATTCTTCCTTGTTCTGTAAAAGAGGATGTCAGCTACAGAGAACTTAATGTGGGTGTGTCTCAAACTAAAATATCAAATATGTTTTAATAACAGACGTTTTACCATCAACTGCTGACAAACAAACTAGATAATTAGACATCTTAGACTTTAGCAACAAGATTGACTTTGAAATTTCTTCCACCCAGCAAACAAAAGTAGACCAACATAAAGTAAACCACAAAATGTTTTATGTTAAATGAGTACAAGACAATGAAAAAGTCGGTTTCACAGTTCTACAGCATGTGCTCCTTACATTTCCAGTTTGCATCAATGTACAAAAAGAAAGAACAATGTGCTTGAAACAAACACAAGTCAGACCCTTTAGGTAAACCTGTGCATGACTGTAAACAATACTCTAGTAGAAGTTTGATCTGAGTTAACACAGAACTGGACCTCAATGTTGCACATCCAGACATAGCTGTCTGTCCATTAAACACTCATAAACAGCACCAGAGGAAATGTTGTCATTTGGGGGGCATTTAGAGAGTAAAAATATAAAGAAATGCTTTACATTTATAGATTTTGAAAACAAATTCAACACCTTTTATGTAAGGACTCAACAAATAAAATGAGGACCATTGGTTTAGTTGGGGCAGCAGTAGCTCAGCAGGTTGAGCGTGTTGTTCAGTAATCGGAAGGTTGCAGGTTCGATCCTCGCTCCGGATAGAGAATTATGCTGTTGTGTCCTTGGGCAAGACACTAAGCCCACCTTGCCTGCTGGTGGTGGTCAGAGGGTCTGGTAGCGCCTGTGCTCGGCAGCCTCGCCTCTGTCAGTGCACCCCAGGGCAGCTGCGGCTATACTGTAGCTCATCACCATCAGTGTGTGAATGGATGAACGATACACTGTAGTGTAAAGCGCTTTGGAGTCCTTACTCTGAGAGGTGCTATACAAGTGCAGGTCATTTATCATTTACTGTTATAAAGAAATCAGCATTCATAAGGATAGCTCAGCAGTCTGCAGCATGCACATCCAAAAGAATTTTCTATTTGTCAGAAGGAACAGGAAACTGCATAAATGACTAAATACGGTGGAGGATGAACTAAGTTGTAAGAATTTTTACTCTGTTGTGAGAAACCAGAGCAGTTGAGAAAAACTGTAATTCAGCGGGAAGGCAACTCCCTTCCCCGAGGGCTGGTCCAGCATGTTTTAGTTGTTTTCCTGCTTCAACACTCACTATTTCATCAGCAGGTGATTATCAGGCTTCTGCAGAGCTTACTAATGAGCTGCTGAACAGGTGAATCTACTGTGTTAGAGCAGGGAAACAACTAAAACATGTTGAATTCTGGCCCTTGGGAGTTGTCCACCCTAGCTGTAAAGTCTACTCTCCCTGAACACATAGCAGGACTCTGTTGTAACAGAACGTAAAACAAAAGGTCCCTCTAAGCTGCAGTTTTAGCTTGTTCTGACAAAACAAGAGCAGAACAACAAATGTTTAGAAAGAATAATCACTGAAACATGATTGTCCTGGTTTAACTGGTTTAAGCTGTAAGAACAACAGGAAGCTAGACTTCTGAGCTCATTTGAATGAACTTCTGTATTTTCCTACTGAAGCACCAGCTTTTTAAAATACCGGCCATCAGTTTTTCTCATGCAAACCCTGTGTGGTTGTTCTGTGTGTGTGTGTGTGTGTGTGTGTGTGTGTGTGTGTGTGTGTGTGTGTGTGTGTGTGTGTGTGTGTGTGTGTGTGTGTGTGTGTGTGTGTGTGTGTGTGTGTGTCAGTCTGGTACCAGAGAAGGCCATCATGATGAACCATCTCCTTTGGTGATGGTTAGGGTTAGGGTTAGGATGGAAGACCAGTAAACAGCGGGTTGTAAACCTGCCAACTTGATGGACAGAATACATATGATGTCATCAAAAAGCACCAAATAATCAACAATTTGCCATTTTGGCTGTGTCTCAATTCAGGGTCTGCATCCTTTGTCGGCCGGATTCGTCGGCCGGTTACGTCACAGCGCCGCGACTAGGCCTGTCCCAATTCGAAGACTCCTTCAAATGCGGTCGACGAATCCAGCCTTCTTTTCGCCTGAATGAAGGATGGGTCCTGTGTTTCCTTCAATGGTTCACATTTCCCAAGATGCCTTGCGGGCCGGATGGCAGAACTTTTAAAAACAGTGGCGGGCAGTGAAGCGGGAGCTGTCGGAGAGGATTGCGCATATGTCAGTATAAACTTGAAAACTGTTAGGTTAAGGGCTTTTTGTGATACATGAACGTTATTTTAGTTTGAAATGTTACGGTAAAAGTGCTTGTATTGCGGTCTCGGCCCGTATGTTCGGCCGCGCTCTGTGTCGTACTTCTCCCACTATGTTTTCCACGATTTTAATAGGAGTTTGTATTTTAGGGACAAAAGAGAAAACCAGTGAATTTATTAAGCTTCTGGCAAAGATGGACCACATGATCACTGGAGCAAAGTATTCGGCGGCTGTGGCATGGAGGTACAATAACATCTCATATTTTAAAAACTGTCGTTTGAGTTTAGTTTTTTCTGCGAAAACATGAAAGGAATAACCCGTTGTCCTCTTTTCTCTGCCTTTCCTCTTCCTGTTGTTTTTCTTACATGTTTGTTTCTGGAGAAAATGGGCATCCGGGGAAGGTGACAGCGATGACCAGCTTCTGGAGCTGATCTGGGAGGACATGAGGCTGCAGAGGGCACAGGAAAGAAGGGAGATTTTTGACAGGCTTTTTACTTTGCTAGAAAAACTGGTTAAGAAAGATTAAACATGTACATATAAAAGAAATATCTAAATAAAATCAGTTCTGTATTAAACACTTGAATTTTATTTTTGTTTAAAATGTGAATTGTTTAATGTTACAGGGTATGCGCCGGGTCTTGAAAAGTCTTAAAAGGTGATAAATCGGTTTTGGTCAAATTAAGACCCTTAGAAAGTATTAAAAACTATTATCACATCTTTGCTCAGGCTCAGCTTGTCGAAAGAATTTTCTCTGAATTAGCTCTCCAACAGTCAAGAAAATGATTAAAAAGCTGAATAAAACTTCGAGCTCCATCGTTTCAAGTTCCTTGTCCCTTCTGCTCAGCGGTTCCGCAGTTGCTAGGCGACGGAACGTTTGCCGAGGGAGTGGCGGGAATTCATGAAGGCTAGGCCTGTCCAAATGCACAGCCGTTAACATCCGGTCTACTCGGCCGACGGAGGTGGTCCCAGCCCACGTCGGTCGAGTAGGCTGGGTCCTTCGAAGGATGCAGACCCTGAATTGAGACACAGCCTTTGGTACAACATGTAGCGATATATTTAGAGGAAGTTCTTTAAACTAAGGTAGATATCTGATAACAAAAACTGGTTTGGTGAAATCTGATGTAAGAACGAAGTGTGAGATTATAAAACACAGGTTTTGCATACTTTATATTTTCTAAATGTCAAAAATCAAACCGTATTAGAAATGTGTAATAAACCTTTGCATCTGAATTCAACAAAGAAACTTTTAGTTTAATGTTGTTGTAATTTGTGTCTAAAAAACCCAAATGAGATCTCATTTGGTTTTCAAATGACTGGCTTCTGGTTATAACGAATATGTGACTAAAATCAGATATAAATGGATTATATTGAACACATTTTGTTATTTTGAATTAATCATGTTCGATCAGAAACCAATGTCTAACTATCTGAAAATGTGTCCTTAATAAGGTTGTTTAAATATCTTAAAATGACCACAAGGGGGCAACAAAATTCCATAAAAAGCAGAAGCCAAACATCAAAAAGAACCACTGTTTAAAGTTTATGGTGATCAGAGCCGGATTAACGCAAAGGCAAAGTAGGCACGTGCCTAGGGCCTGATTGGCTGGATGGGGCCCAGACAGAGGAACAAAATTATAAATAAATAAATTAACAATTAAATGTACAAATGTCCTATGATAGAATTTGTAGCTAGGACTCCTATCTACAATTTGTTTCAATATTTATTAATTAACTAAAAATAGTGACAATGTTTATCTTAACCATAGACCGTTTCATTGGCTACGTCACATTAAACCTCTGGGGTCCACGGACGAGTATACGCGTCTTTTGAACAGGTCTGATTTGGGACGCTGCAGCAGCAAGACTCCGCCTCCCTGAGTTTCGGTTTCAATTCAGCTTTAAAAAGCAGATTATAAACTACACCCCAGTTTTTAAATTTTGTTAATAGGCAACGTAAAAGCGGAGTTATGCTAAACTAAAAAATGACCTATTTTTAGACAATCTGATAACTTGTCAAAACAGCGGTTTAGTAATCTGTGAGCGGGAATGTGCTTGTGAACATTAAAAACCCACAAAAACACGAGATCCTTTTGCTGTTGGTGGACGTCTCACATATTCAGCTGATAAAAAGTATCGCACGAGTAACGAGATGTGCGCAAAAAGGAGCCGCTTCGGAAAGGAGTGGCGCGAACGGAGTAACAACAAACAGTTAGACAGATATAGACGGAAAACTTTGTATTTTGGAGCGATCCGGACATTGTCTCTGCAGTTTAGTAGGCTTTTATTAGGCTTTAATAAAGGATGATGAGAAGGATAAATGTCCACCAGGCAGTTCAGATACGGCTGTTTTTTGAACTGGAAGCAGAGGAAGTGGACGGAGACTCGCAGCCGGAGTCTGAGGCAAATAGCGAGGATGTTGATGATGATGTGGCAGATCCATCCTTCCTCATAGAAGAGTTGGGTCATGATGAGGTAGAGGATGAAGGCAGAGATCCAGCTCCTCGGAGATCCAACAAGAGGAGTGGGCGGCGCCGCGCAGCTGTCAGATCTCGGCGTGAGACGGAGCCACTCTTCTCTCTCCAAAATCCATGTACATTATTGCCAAATTAATAAAATAAGTATAAATTCAGATAGTCCAGGTTGTCCTGAAATTAATGATACCCCATAAGGCAATATTTATTGTTTTTATTAGAAAATACAAAAGAAAAACCAAAATGAGTCAAAAACGGTGATTTACACTCTGGATCCCAGAGAGCTAATAACTTTTTTTAATTAGTTATTTGCTATATTTAGTCATATTTTTTTATAAATGTACAGTCTAGATTACCAGTCTAAATGATAAAAAACATTCGTCATAAATGTTTGTTGGTTTCACAGTAAAATAAACAACTTTTTTCCTATTCAGATTTAATGTTTTTGAGTGATTAAAGGTCTAATACGCAACCCCTTTATGTCCAAATATACAAAATAAGTATAGATTCATAAAGTCCAGGTTGTGCTGAAAAGATTGATGCCACATAAGGCAGTGTTTATGGTTTTTATTTTGGAAATACAAAGGAAAACTCACTGCAAATTACACCCTGGACCCCAGAGGGTTAAGGCGCCACCCAATGAAGGACGTCAGAGAAGCGGTCAGAGTTAGAGCGGGACACAACAAAGCTAGCAGGTGTTTTTGAGTAGGCTAACTTTCACGATGCTTTCGGGTGCGGCAAAACGTAAAAAAGAAAAATATTTAAATGAAGAGGAACTAAAGAAGTGACAGCGGGGGGCTTTACAGAAGTTTCTGTCGGGCTGCTCGGGCAGCCGTCCGACAGCTGTGAACATGCTGGAGTCAGCAGAGCCAGAGGCCGGGCCCAAGTCAGACCCGGAGGAGACACAACCCAAAGACGCAGTGGAAGATGCGGCGGAAGACGATGTAGCGCCAACGCCATCAACATCAACGCCTTCACAGAAGGACAAACTGGAAGAACAGCAGCCAGCAAGAAGTGAGCCCAATATAGTCTTACAGGAGCCTCTAGACCCAGAAAGGGTATTAACAACTAGCTACCCATCTGATCCTGCAAAGTGGTACCAAACTGATGAGTACTTTGCACTAAACTATCCCTCTCAAAATATTGGATATTTCTCTGCATCACAGAGGAAATCTGGAGACATAGACTGAAGCTTAACCAAGGAACATTTCTTTAGACGTGTTTCTGCTGTGATTGAGGCATGTGATGCTGGAAGGCTGAAGATTATCCCGGAGTAGAGAATGCTAAATGGTTTCCTTGGTAAGTGTTGCTGGTTTTATTAATTATTTGTCAAATAATTTTATTAATGTTCAAATAGCAAAACAATAAGTTCACACTCAGAAAATTGACAGAATTTCTGATTCAGCAGAGGCAACAGCCTACAACACATGACTTATTTTGGCATACAAACAACCAATTTGTAACCAAAAACTAGGCTATGTAAAATGTGAATGAACTTTTATAAGTAAATTTTGTAAGTTTCAGATTTCAATTCATTACATAACATCGATGGAGGGGGGGGCCCTAAAAATGCAGCCTGCCTAGTGTAGTCCATTTATATCCGGCTCTGATGGTGATGAATCATCTCTGCTTATTTAAACATTAACAAACTTACCAGATCAGAATATGTGCAATTCTAGTGGTGTTTTGGTGTGAATATAAAAGATCTCTTCATAATTTTCTGTTGTTTCATAGTAGAACATTTTATGAATTTTTACGAGTTTTTTTTCCAATGTGATCAACTGTCCACAAGAGGGGGATAGCTGCTTGACTTGGGGCACAGTGACAGGAGGGAGGGTGCCTCTGACCACCAGCAGCAGGCTCAGTGGGTTAAACGTCTTGTCAAAGGACACAACAACTGCAACCTGTTACAAGGCTGGTGCTTAACTCTTCTGCCACCATCATTCCTACAATAAAATAAAGAAAGCCCTACGATGGACAAGCTTGTCCAGGACATGGATATTAAATTATCTGCATGCTGATTGGCCGGTTTACCCCAATGGCTCTATGGCACTGCCTGAAGCTAGAAAAATTCAGGAACAGTATCTGGATAAGTCATTAGGAAATCGATGGATTTGGCACCCCGTCAAAGTCTGGATATTCCGGCCCCGTGTGGGGATCTGGGCGGGGCCTTGGGGGTCGGGTCCTGACATGTATGCTGCCGGGAAGAAGGCAGGAACATGCAGCAGTGCCTGGTCCGGGTTCAGGGGCCTCGGGTAGACCTTGGCTCCTCTGCTGTCCCATCACAGGGGAGGGGGAGGTCCAGGAGGGGGAGGACCCAACTTTACCTGGATGTCCTGACTTAAAGATGAAGGAGGACCATCAGAGCCTGATGTCTGCAACCATGGTGATGGTCCACATGTTACTGAGTGTCTTCTTCCTTCCAGGTGAGATGTTTGTTATTTTTAGTTTTCAGAATCGTTTCTAGTTTAAAGCTCCACATGTAACAAGCTGCAGCTCAGCTGGACTTTGGTCAGGAACTTTCTCTTAAAGCTGATTTTGTTCCTCATTCATTTCTCTGCTTTTACAGATGTTTGGGCTGCTGCTGATTATTGTGGTGGTCTTATACCAGCATTCAAAATCACTACACCAAATATGATGGAAGTTCTGAATGGATCATGTTTGCTAATCCCTTGTAGCATTACACCTACTACATTTGTCATCAGCAAACAAAGCTCTGGATTTTGGATTAAAGGTGATAGTTATATTTACTACAGCGGTAATTCAGTGAAATCATTTCCGGTAACAATCACTGGAAACCTGACTCAGAGAGACTGCACCACTGTGTTTTCTGACCTAAACACGAGTCATTCAGGTGCATACTTCTTCAGAATTGACAGCTCATCTAGCAAAGGTACACCTTGTGCAGATCCTCTACAAATAACAGTTAAAGGTGAGTTTTTGCTTTCTTTCTATCTATCTTACTGTTTTTGTTATTAACAAGAACACAAACTTCCATCAGCAAAGCCAAAGTTATTAAAAAACACGACCGCCTGTGCAAAAAATGCACCAAGGACCTCTAAGGGTTAAATAACAAAGGCTTCAAAGGAGAAGTCAGAACCATATTTGCCTTGTTGGTGAATATAGGAATCTTGGGGTGTCAGATGCAGCGTACCATAAAGTCTGCTTTTTTATTTCATAATGTTGTAATGGTCATGGAGGAAAGGTCGATCTGAGAAAAGCTGCTCTAGCACGCCATGATCTTGGACACATTCACTTACATTTGCATGCCCCAAACCACTTCAACATCTGCAATATGAAAAACGTTTTGTGGGGTAATGCTAATGGAAAAGCATTGCTGGAGCACACGTTTAATATTCCAGGATGCACTGGGAATAACAAACTTTTTATTTTATTTTTTCCCCCCGTGTCCTGTCTGGCTGTGAAGCAAACAGAATTGATGTCTGAATGCTGGTGACAGCCTTACTGATTTACTCTCAGGTGGAGCATCAAAGCGTCTGCTTTTAATGTCACGCCTGATACTTAAAACTCTATTGTTATTGTCTTTGAATGCTTTGTAATTCCAACCAGACAGGGGTGAAAGATAAAGGAAAAGACAAAAGGTGGGGAGAGAGAGGGGAAGGGGGGAGGGGGGGGGGGTCCACAAAAATAAACAGTAATGAACAAGTCTGCTTCTAGACCTGCAGAAAGAGAAATAATAGAAAAACAAAGGGACACACAACAATGCATCAGGAGCAAGCTTTCACTGCGTCAGCCTGATGATGAAATATAAAATCAACATTGTTTAACTGAACAATCACACCATAATAAATCATAGTGCATTTAGTGGCAACGACAGCCTTTATACATGTGTTGAACGAACCCAAGCCCATACTTTTGAGAGCACCATGTGGGCACCTGTGTGTGTACACGCGCTTGTTTATGTAAGGTTTCTCTATAAAAGCGTCCAATAGAGAGTGTGAGGGACCACAGATCTGCCCCCTAAAGATGTGCAGGAGATGGAGGGAGCTCCAAGTCCCAGAGATCCAGGCGCTGCCCCAGAACACAGGAACCCCAAGGAGACTGCAACCAGAAAGGCCCCGCCCCCCTCGAGAGGTACAGAGGGTCGCCCCGGGGGGCCACAACCAGCAGCCGGCAGAGTCCCGGGAGATTTCAGCGGCAAGCCCACAGGCCCGCCCGCAGCCTCCCACCCCCTAGCCGGCCGAGCCCGGGACCCAGCGACCCGGGACTCAGGGTGGACCACCCCCGCCAGGGACCCAGCAGAGCCCAGGGACCCAGACCCCACCAGACAGCCACCGGGATTGATCAGGCAGACGCCAAAAATCTTAAACCCCCTGACCCGGGAGCCACGAACACTCAGGCTGACCAAGGCACCACACTCCACACCAGGTGTGGCAGGGGGAGGGGAGACAAAGATCTATATCATCAAAATAAGTCTCAGGAGAAGAGAGGAGTCAAAGGCCCCACCTGACATATACAGTCATACACAAACACAGTCACACACTCCCTCCCTCATGCTCACACATGCACACACAACCAAAGACTTACAAAAATGCATGCCAGACACCCACTCATGCTCCCCATACACACCCTATTCACTCTGGTCCCGGTAGTGCTGCACATGGGGTACACAACCATTACCGGTTGCCAGAGTTTGACCCTTTCTGCTGGGGTGCTGATGAGCAGGCTCCCTCGCCCAACGCTGCGCACAGCAACCCGCCACCCCAGACCCCAACCAGACGGCCAGATCTCCCTCCTAGCCTCCAGCCCCAGGAAGACAAGCAACAACAGAGGTGTGCTAAGACCCCGAGGTGTGCTAAGACCCCTAGTCTCCCTCCGCCTGCTCCAATATAGTGTTGTTGTGTGTTGATGAGGTGTATTCCATGGCTGTGGTGAGCGGACAGTGCAGGCATTGTCTGGCCTATAACAGCTGATGCCACCGCACCACCCCACTTGCACCCACAGCCCTCGGTGTCTAAGTGCAGTTTAAAATTGGAAGTGTGCACCGGCACTCGGGATGAGGTTGGGAAAACCCCCCTGCCAACTGCCGTTGAATGTGCTCACTCCCAAGGCCCTAAGTGTGTGTTTGCGTGGAATGTTGTTGGTGGAAGTGTTTAAGGTGCAAATAAAATTGGGGGGCAGGTTGCCACAGGAATGTGGAAATGGGGTCCATACCCACACTCACTGACTTGTCCACCCCCCAAGGTCCTATGTGCATGTTTGTGTGATGATGTGAGGGAGCAAGAGGAGAAAAATTGCAGGGATGGGGAGGAATGGCTGGTTGGGCTTAGCCTTCCAGGGAGCCAGCTCCCTCACTGGCCCCAATAGGCACCTCTGTTGTCAAAATGCCACCCAGGGCATGGAGACCAGCTCCCCCACTGGCCCCAATAGGCACCTCTGTTGTCAAAATGCCACCCAGGGCATGGAGACCCCAGCCCATCCTGCCAGGGCCCAAAGCAGCAGCATTGCAGAGCCTCACGGAGTCCGAGGGCACCAACCCAGCAGAGTATCTATGCCCATCCCTGCATTTGCACACCTTTAGTCAGGAACCTAACTGCGCTGTTCTGCACAACCTGTAGGCGACGCAGTGATGACTGACACAACCCTGAATAAAGAGAGTTGCAGTAATCAAGCCTAGAAATAACAAAGGCATGCAGTACCCGCTCCAGGTGGGCTCTCGACAGCATAGGCTTGATTTTTGCAAGGCGTCTCAGGTGAAAGAAACTGGACCGGATCACTGAGTTGATGTGAGCCTCAAATTTAAGTCCATTATCAATTTTCACCCCCAAACTGGTAACAACTGGTTTTGAGTAGGGAGAAAGAGGGCCAAGATCAACATAACGACCCACATACCTGCTGTTGGGGTGAAAAACAATGAGCTCTGTCTTTCCCTCTTTCAGATGCAGATAGTTGGCCATTAGCCAAGACTTCACCTCATTAATACAGGACACAAAGGACTGGATAGAGTGACCTTTCTCCTGACACAATGGAGAGTAAATCTGGCAATCGTCAGCATAGAGATGGAATGATAGGCCATGTTTACGAAAGATTGACCCCAGAGGTAGCAGATAAATGGCAAACAAAAGAGGACCAAGGATCGATCCCTGCGGGATCCCCTGCCCCCCTCCCAAGAAGAAAAAAACATCACCCAGTTTAACGCAGAAAGTCCTGTTGTGGAGATATGATCGAAACCAATCCAGAGCAGACCCTTTGATCCCAACCCATCGTTCCAAGCGATCGAGTAGAATCGCGTGGTCGACTGTGTCAAAGGCTGCCGTCAGATCTAACAACAGAAGCACCACAGATGTACCCTGATCTAGGGATAGATAGATGTCATTTAGGACCCTCAGTAGAGCTGACTCTGTGCTATGGCCAGACCTGAACCCTGATTGGAAAACCTCAAATAGATCAGAGTCAGCTAAATGTGAGACCTGTGAGGAAATGGCAACGTAAGATCACAGAGTATCGGAGAGTGGTCAGAGAACACAAGATGCAAAGTCACAAGGTTCATGACAGGGAGACCAAAAGAGAGAACCAGGTCCAGGGTGTGACCCCTGTCATGAGTTGGGGATGAAACCCATTGAGTCAAATTGAATGAATCTAGCAAATTAAAAAAAACCTTTAGCAAGCACATTGTCAGGACAGCAGATATGGATGTTAAAATCCCCCAAAAATAGGACATAGTCATATTTTAGGATGCAGTCTGCCACAAGATCACAGAAATCATTAAGGAAGTTAGAGTCAGTTTTTGGAGGGCGATAAATCAGCACAACGAGCAGGCGGGGGGAGATGCACAGTTCAAATAAGCACAGCTCGAAGGAAGAAAATGACATGGTGGGTGTAAGCTGTTACAAGGAAAGCTGACAATAAGATCTATAACATTTAAACATAAAAACTAAAACAAATAAACAGCAAAGCATTGAATATTAAATTGTATTTGACAGTGAAACTGAAAAGTCTGATTGTGTGTGAGTGCAGCACCTGCTGCTGCTGCCCACAAGCATCAGTCTCCCTCCATGCTGGCCAAAAGAGAGTTGAGCATGATAGTCGGCAGACAGAGTTTGTGCAAAAGACAAAACAATAAATATCCCTCATTTTCACATGGAGATCCATAAAAAGTTTTACTTGATTTAAGTTTTGATTCAAATGTTATTCAAGGCCTGTTCCATTTTAATTCAGTTTCTCTTTTTTATTTCTATGTGTCAAAATCTTCACTTTTCCTCTTGTAATAAAATGTTATTGAAGCAATAGAAGCTCTTTCTGTTGAAAGGAAGAAAGTTAGTTCCCAAAACCCCACACCTTCGCATTTGTAGTCAGTCAACAGCTCCAAAACATGAACTATTTTAAACATGAACTTTGTTTTATCTGGTAGGTACGATCAGAAGAATCATTCAGACTGCTTAACCCTATCAGGGATGTGAAAAGTCCTGGAGATGTGTTTAGATCAGTGGGCCGCAAATGGTGGCCTGCGGGCCACGTCCAGCCCGCGAGCCCTCTCTTTGTGACCCCAAACAGGTGTTGTCCTGCTTTATACTGCAAGCTTGTGTGTTACGTGCATTACAGCCAGCAATCCAAACAGAAGCAGCCCACCCCATCCCTTCCTTCCCAATCCCCCCTTCGGCCCTCTTGCATCTGGGTCCTGTTTGTGTGTGGCCCTCGCACCATTATAATTGAGGACCCCTGGTTTAGATTATTAAGTCTTGTCATTAAAGAATAAGGAGAACAGACAAATACATTAACATGTTTTATTATTTAATTTTGTAGGATTTGTCTCTTTCACATTATTACAAGTTCCAAAGTTCATATTTGGAAAAGTACCGGTAGCATAATTGTATATATATGTACCATCAGACATTCATTAATTCATCTGATGTAAGATAGTTAACCAAAGAGATGTGGATGTTGGGTTTGTAACAATCTTGTCACAATGTTGAAAGTAAAGCAGATCAATCTGCAGACGGTGCTGATTCAGCAAGTTATTTCTCATTCAAGCTGTTCTTTACAGTTCTCCTGTGGTATCAGATTTTTTATCCCTAATGCAGTTATTTTTACTAATATGTTCATAAAAGTATTGTTTAAATTTTGTTGTAATAGAAGGTTCTGTCAAGGGGTTTGTGTTTATCCATCAGATTATCACAGTGTAACTCAGATTATTTTAAATAGCTACAACAAATTTTGAGTTTGTTGTTTTTTATTTTACAAGTCTCTAAAAAGTCACTCAGATCTCTAGACTAAGAGAAAAATTTGAATAATTAACCTCCACTGCCTAGTTTGATCCTCCAAGGTGATGTCTGATTCCCCAGATCATTTGCCAAATAGGGGTCGGGGGTGGAGAGCTAAAACCCTTGAAAAATAACTTTTTGGTACGGCTTTGTGCATGCGCTGTCACCCTGTAACTCCAGCTGTTATGGTGATGTAGTGCATCCTTACATTCTAAAATAGAGATATCAAATTACACAAGAATGAAACGATGGTTGGCAACCCTGAAATATTAACAAACA
Organism: Nothobranchius furzeri; assembly: GCF_043380555.1. Lineage (NCBI taxonomy): Eukaryota > Metazoa > Chordata > Actinopteri > Cyprinodontiformes > Nothobranchiidae > Nothobranchius > Nothobranchius furzeri. The sequence continues at coordinate 42,978,988 of NC_091747.1, read as the reverse complement.
GGGATGGGACATCTTCCTCTGAAGCTGAGACACCATAACGAACCACCTGTCAAGTCCCATGTTTTGGGTGGGGAACTCCCGTATTTTACTTGCTGTCCTAAAAACTTCCTATTGTGTTCATTCACGGAGACTCCATTCAGGTAAGGAACCCACCCAATATGGTGGCGAAGCTGCGCGCATATTCTCGCTTTATTTTGAAAGTCTCAAACCGGAAGTTAGATACATCAACGAAGGCATGCAGGTGGCTGTGCTGCTGATCAGGCAGAAAATCACACTAGGAGAGTTTCGTAGATAACTGCAGGTAAACATTTAAACCGTTTGTGCCGTTTTACTGTGCAGCATTACTATTTGCATTAGTAGATCTGTGTCTGTTTGGGTTATTTCTGTTGACGTGAACAAAAAGATGTAGTTTGATCCTCAACCATCACTTGTTCACTTTGGTTTTCAACAGCGTTTTTTATTCAGTTAGCTCACGTTTTTGTACAGCCAGCCCTCGTTAAGACAACTCCAATCCTAACCGTTTGATAATCGACAAACTAAGCAGCTAACAGCGTTATTAGTCGCTCCCTGGCCTCGACATATAAAAACGTGTTCCCCGTGATTTACGCTGCTGATGGTAAACTCCATTCTTTTTACTGAATCGAGTTTGAATCAGTCACTCACCAAAATAAATCGGGTTATTTGAGTCACTGAGTCAGTTGCCCAGAGTTCAAATAAATGATATTTTCACACAAATTTAAAATGTTCCTTGTTGAGCTTGTTGGGTTTTCTTCTTCGTTTGTTCAATATTTCACACTTAGTTTACTGCTCCCTTTTGTTTTTACTTCTGGACATTCCATTTTATCGTCGGGTGCGTATTTTCTTACAGAACAGGAAGTGGCATAACCCAAAAGATTTTTTCAATATAAAGTAACAGAAAAATGCACTTATGAAATAAGAGACAATAATATATTTATTTATGAGAACACAATGCGAACATGCTGTTAACCCACAGCAACATATTAATTTCCAAACAACCATTTTTGAAATGTATTAAGACTTACTCTTGTAACTGGTTTTGTAAGAATGTCTGCAGCCATTTCTTCTGATGAACAATATCCAATGTCTATTTTTTTCTTTTTCATTTAGGGCTTCAAGAGTGAAGGGATATTTGACATCAATATGCTTTGATCTGTGTGTTCACTGAAGTTTTTGTCAAAGCAATGGCCCCTTGGTTATCACTAAATATGTTGGTATACATGTATCTTTTTCTGTCCAGCTGAGTTTAAAACATGCTTTCCTGAGTGGTGGTTGCAGGCTTGGTGGAAAATAAGATCATTCTGGTCTGCATTTTCAGTGTTTCCCAACCCGGGGACATGTTTTCCATGTCTCTGCTTCAGCACATCTGATTTAGGCCTAGTCCACACGTAGCCGGGCTTTTAAAAAAATGAATATCCGCCCCTCCAAAAACTTGCATCCACACCACCTCGTTTAAAAAAAAAACTCTGTCCACACGTACCCGGATAAATACGTTGTTAAGGACATACCAGACCTGTAGGTGGCAGTACTTCCCCCGAATTGTATCCAGTCAGCGTCATCTGTGGTCTTCCGCAAGGAGCAGTAATTCCACTTGCAATAACAAACAAGCAAAAAGCGCTTGGACAATTGATAAAGCGAGCACAGCTCTGAGGGCATCCATGCTGTCGGCTAGTGTAAACACAGGTCGCACACGTGACCCATTTTCCATCTGTGGTTAGTTCAAATGTGTCCTTCTGTTTTAGAGAGTTGATGACTTCTGTCATTGCCTGTTCCCACCTGCATACTTCTAGTGACGTCAGGGCCTTATTGATGTTTGGGGGATTCCACAGTCACAGATGTTACATTAGGTAAATCTTTGCAGTTAGATAAAGTCCCGTTAGTCATCATCACTCACTGGTGAAATTACATTTCCACATTTGACCCATCCCTGTGGGGAGGGATGAGCTGCAGCTGCGCTCGGGAAATATAAATCTTGCGTAACCTTTGCTTCTGCGTATACCTGTAGTTATTGTCCGTTTATCGTTATCGAGGTAAAATCCTCAATATACAGTGATATTGATTTTAGCCCATATCACCCAGCCTTAGATCAACCCCCCCCCAGTCCAACGCCTTAAAGCTGAGTGTCATGGAAGGTCTTTGGTATGACCAGACAAGCATTGAAACCCCGATCTCCCAGTCCCAGGGCGGACGCTCGTACCACTAGGCCACTGTGAAGGTGATGTGTAGTATATTTTGAAGGTGTCTGTTTTGTTTTAGAATAACGGTCGTTCAGTCTGGTTTTGCTTATTACTTAGATTTCTTTCTGTGTCACTTTGTTTGTGTCCTCTTCCTCTTCTCTAAAAGGTTCACTTTCTGTTGTGTTTCATTTTTTTTTTGTCCTGTACTTTCTTTTGAAGGCACTACGTGCTCATTAGTCTGGATTTCTGTGTCGTACTTATCAGTTTGTGTTTGTTGTTGAACTTCTTTTTTATTAAATCTCACAAGTCTTTTTCACCTTTCCTTTGTGGGGGTTATAAACCAGGTATGCTGGCCTATTTTTTACTATAACCCAAAAATATAAACTTTTTTGCACCTGGGATCAAATTTCTTTTACATATGTAGACATAACAGTCTGACCCAAATATCCACAGTTTAGAGAGATCTGCATTTTGTGTTTACTCAGGTTTTATTTGTCTAATAATAAATTTGTTTGTTGATGAACAGCCAAAAGAAATTTGATAGAAGGAAAATATTTTTCACAGTACTGTAAGCACAAGTGTTATTGCAAACACAAGTCTCAAGTCAGGATTTAAACTTGTTTGTTTCCTTTCAGAATGGAAGTTTCAAGGAAGAGACTTTTTCTGAAACATCTGGAGCCGGCAAGACCTTTGCGTCGCCACGCTCAACTGGATGTTGGTTAGTATATAGTACAAGCGGGCCAGGGTTCAGATTGGATGGTAATCTGAGAACTGTATTATTTTATAGGGCCACAGCTTCTGCAGACCTGTATCCCTTATGCACAGAATCTGAGGGAACAAGAGGTAAGAACGCCTAAAGACATTATGGATTATTCTTGTGACGGAGATGTTTAGATCATTTCATTAGTTTCTTCTGTCCTAACAAGTGTTTCGTGCAAGCCGTAGACGAATTACGTTATTATTGTGCTTGACAGACAAATATCGATGTGGAACAATTCTACAAGATTGTCAACCTCCATAGACAGAAACCAGGTAAGACACAAAACTCAAGGCAACTGTTGAAAATCTGTGTCTGATTCAGACTTCATGTAAGATTTGATCAGGTTTCATTTAACTTTGAAATGTTATAATGTTGGTTTTATTTACAGCAAGAATATCCTACACAAGGGGATTTTTAATTGATCTAGCCAGCTCCCCCGAGGCCAAGAAGAGGCCAGAACACTTGCCAGAGCATCCCATAGTGCTTACTGAGGCGGTACGTTGTGTTCAAGTCCAGGATTTTTAAAAGAGTGCACTCTCATTGGTCAGAAGAACAAATGTGATGTTTTGTAAACAGATTTATTATCTTGACAGAGAGATCCTCTGCAGTTAGAACTTGGAGAAGAAGCAAGTTGGAAAAGAGAAAGAAGAGATATGTGAGTCTAATGTCTTAAAAAGCAGTACAACTCCAGCCAGGCTTACCTACTTCACACTGGAAGCATCAGCGGCGTGGAACGCCACTGCTTCAGATACAATCCATTATAGTCTATGGGGTTATTCAGACCAGCCGCAACGCGAAAATTTTCAGGCACGTCCCAGACGCAGCTCGCCACACCGCACCACGCCGGTAAAGATAGGATCAGGTTCTATTTTTGCCACGAGCTGCTTCTGGGACATACAGGTGCTGGCCAGTAAATTAGAATATCATCAAAAGGTTGAAAATATTTCAGTAATTCCATTCAAAACGTGAAACTTGTACATTATATTCATGCAATGCACACAGACCAATGTATTTCCGATGTTTATTACGTTTAATTTTGATATTTATAGGTGACAACCAATGAAAACATCAAATCTGGTATCTCAGAAAATTAGAATATTCTAAAGGCCAATGAAAAAATGTTTGTTTCTCTAATGTTGGCCAACTGAAAAGAATGAACATGAAAAGAATGTGCATGTATAGCACTCAATACTTAGTCGGGGCTCCTTTTGCCTCAATAACTGCAGTAATGCGGCGTGGCATGGACTCGATCAGTCTGTGGCACTGCTCAGGTGTTATGAGAGCCCAGGTTGCTCTGATAGTCGTCTTCAGCTCCTCTGCATTGTTGGGTCTAGCGTATTGCATCCTCCGCTTCACAATACCCCATAGATTTTCTATGGGGTTAAGGTCAGGCGAGTTTGCTGGCCAATCAAGGACAGGGATACCATGGTCCTTGAACCAGGTGCTGGTGGTTTTGGCACTGTGTGCAGGTGCCAAGTCCTGTTGAAAGGTGAAGTCTGCATCCCCATAAAGTTGGTCAGCAGCAGGAAGCATGAAGTGCTCTAAAACTTCCTGGTAGACGGCTGCATTGACCCTGGACCTCAGGAAACAGAGTGGGCCAACACCGGCAGATGACATGGCACCCCACACCATCACTGACGGTGGAAACTTTACACTGGACCTCATGCAACGTGGATTCTGTGCTTCTCCGCTCTTCCTCCAGACTCTGGGTCCTTGATTTCCAAAGGAAATGCAGAACTTGCTTTCATCAGAAAACATAACTTTGGACCACTCAGCATCAGTCCAGTCCTTTTTGTCCTTGGCCCAGGCGAGACGCTTCTTGCGCTGTTTCTTGTTCAAGAGTGGCTTGACACACGGAATGCGACACCTGAATCCCATGTCTTTCATGAGTCTCCTCGTGGTGGTTCTTGAAGCGCTGACTCCAGCTGCAGTCCACTCTTTGTGGATCTCCCCCACATTTTTGAATGGGTTTGTCGTCACAATTCTCTGCAGGGTGCGGTTATCCCTAGAGCTTGTACACTTTTTTCTACCACATTTTTTCCGTCCCTTCGCCTGTCTGTTAATGTGCTTGGACACAGAGCTCTGCGAACAGCCAGCTTCTTTAGCAATCACCTTTTGTGTCTTGCCCTCCTTGTGCAAGGTGTCAATGATTGTCTTTTGGACAGCTGTTAAGTCAGAAGTCTTCCCCATGATTGTGGTGCCTTCAAAACAAGACTGAGGGACCTTTTAAAGGCCTTTGCAGGTGTTTTGAGTAAATCAGCTGATTAGAGTGGCAGCAGGTGTCTTCTATATTCAGCCTTTTCAGAATATTCTAATTTTTTGAGATACCAAATTTGGAGTTTTCATTAGTTGTCACTTATGAATATCAAATTTAAATGTAATGAACATTGGAAATACATTGGTCTGTGTGCATTGCATGAATATAATGTACAAGTTTCACGTTTTGAATGGAATTACTGAAATATTTTCAACCTTTTGATGATATTCTAATTTACTGGCCAGCACCTGTAATTTCAGGAAATCGCACATGGTTTCAGTGTAAAGCCTTCGATAAATTTCAAAATAAAAGACTCATACAGCGATACAATTTCATATCTGTAGATTATTTAATTCCAGCACCGTTCGAGAAGTTCAGCGATATGTTTGTATGGCTTTAATTCTGGCAATAGAGAGGAACAACATTTTATACAACATCAAATGTGATTTTATTTACTTTTTGGCGAGGTATTTTGTGATCTCGTGAGTCCAGTGAGAAGTTGGGGTTAGATTCATTATTCACAGTGCTTTTACAGCCTCACGTCACATTTCCAGAATAATTAACTTAGCTTATCAAGTTATGCATACGTGGTAAAATGTTATCGTGTTTTTGTACTTTTCCTACAGGTAACGGCGTCACTCATGGACGAAGCTGCACAGAGCCTTACTGCTGCAAATAGTGTTTTTGATGGTTTTGTACAAAGAGTGCCTTGTTGTTTTTTGTTGTGTTGTTTGCTTGAATTTATTTAAGATTTACTTCTGTTTGCATGCCTAAAAAAACATTTTTATTCTTTGTTGTTTTTTGTTGTGTTGTTTGCTTGAATTTATTTAAGACTTACTTCTGTTTGCATGCCTAAAAAAAACATTTTTATTCTTTGTTTGGTTTTGAATTTCTGGCTACTGTGTCAGAAGATTGTGTGTTGTTTTAAAATGTGCCTTAACCACAGCGCTACAGATGTAGGAGACTGCTTGTACAAGGGTAATGAGTAACATTGTTCATGCTGATGGTGGAAATATAAATGACTTGCGTGGTTATATTGTATGTTAGACATAATCACAATGTTTAATTCAGTCAAATTATTATCTTAAATTCCATTAGTTAAAGCTGTTTTTACATGTATTTGGATTGATGCAAATGCGTCAATGCTTCTTTTATCTAGAACTTGAATTTTAAGTTGCCTCCAGTGATGAGTGATGACTAAGCCTGTTAAAGTAAAGCCGTTTTGTTCACAGCTGTGGTAACGGAGCTTTGGATGAATGGTTGCTTCACTAATGATGAAATAATAGAATGTTGTTCATAGACGTTAGTCACATATTTTCATTCAGAAAGAATAAAAAGGTTTAAATTTCAGGTTTTTAAATATCCATACACATGGTCAGCAAACAGATTTGATCAAATTTAAAGTAGAAGCTGAAAAGGGTTAATAAATCAAGCATCTGTACATCATAGATTATACCAGTTTAACATACAAAACACTATTTGAATTTTAATATGTAGGCTATTGTAAAAAAACATTAGTAAAATCTACATTTTAAAGAATAACATTTTGATTTAATCTTTAAATTACAATCAGTGAAACTTGAGAAAAAATATTTTACAACATTTTTGACTTGTTTTTTTAATTCTAAACTGTTTTATGTGGAAATGTTCATTTTTTAAGCTTTAAGATAAATAATTTTTATTAACAACCCACTCAGAAATGATTCAGTTTTATGGGTTTTTACATTATCATTCATGTATTTTGTGAAACATGATCCTTTCTCAACCTCAACGGGCGTTTTCGCAGTCACGGGAAATCCAGAGGCGCTTGCACATCCGTCGTTAGTCACCTCTGTGCGTGACAGTGAGCGTGCATCTCGCAGCCAATGGGAGGACTGATCAGCCCGTGACGTGATTCTGACGCAACCTTGGGCCGGCGTCCCACAACGGTGGAGCTGTCAGATGTTTTAATCGGAAATTCATCTTTAATAGCTGTAGTGAGAGGGCAGCAGACATCTGTAGACTGACTGACTTTCAACCATCCGGCTGGATTTTCATCATAAAGGTAAACATCGAAATCGTTGTTTGTTGGAGATAAAGTGCTGCGTGCGCGCGATGTCTAATCTCCTTGTAGAAGGTGGGGTTTGTTTAAAATAACAAGAAGGCTGAGTTTATCAGAGGGTTTGTTACCAGAGCCTGAGTCCTGTCAGTTTCTCTGTCCTGATCTCTGCCTGCGAAACTGTCCGGACTCAGCCCGGCTGCTGGTTTCTCTTTCAGAATCATGGACCTCACGGGCGATAAGCCAAGTGCGCCTCGCAGCAGGTGAGACATTTCTGTAAATGATTTTTGATCCTCTCTCATACTGAATCTCATGAAGGTCATAAACATAATGACGGAAAGGTGTTTTTTTCTTTCAATATTTCCTTAAATGATTCCTCCTGAGAATCTTATAAAGTTTGGTCCCAGTAGTCATCATCACTGGTGAAATTACATCTCCATATCTGACCTATCCCCCTGGGGGGAGCTGCAGCAGTGGCTGAGCTCAGGAAAGCTGTGGCTGCTATATTGATCTTTGATAGATGTATTATTACAAAAGAAACAGAAACTAGACCGTAGATCAGGGGTGTCAAATATGCGGCCCACGGGCCATATCAGGCCCGCAAGCAGGTTAAATCCGGCCCGCGAGATGGTTGTGTAAACTTTATTTTCATACTTTACAATGTAGAGTGAAAATAAATGTATCTTTGTGGGCAAGTTTTCTCTGTAATGAGTATAAATAAAACAAAGCTGCGCTCAAGACTCACACAAGAACTTGAATCACATCCTGAAGTTGGCTGCCACTCAGGATGTGACTTCTGATATTGATGTGCTGGTGAAAGCTAAAAGATGTTAAGTAAAATGAGTCAAATATACTTTAAGTGCTGCATGAAAGTGATCTAGCCATGTGATCTGTAAGCTCTTTGAATCACTCAGGAATGTTTATTTATTTATTGATATATATATATATATATTTTTTTTCAAATTTTCAAGTACACTTCAGGTGTTGTACTATTTTGGATACACTGTCCTCAGGCTCCAGCCTTGTTTTATATCGATTGTATTAAAACAAAGAAAACAATCTGAAGTTGTTTTTAATTTACCGGTCCGGCCCACTTGGGACTAGATTTCCCTCAATGTGGCCCCTGAGCTAAAATGAGTTTGACACCCCTGCCGTAGATAAACGAGGAGGTTGTCTAATGTTGGTTTCAACTTAAACATTTATTCACAAACTTAAAAATGAACAGTAGTGTTACTTTGTTTCACAAATAGCTGATTAGCCGTGGATGAAACTTTGCATTTTGGTACCTAGATGTGGGGAACATGACGTAATAAAATTGAAGCTGAACATCACAATAGAGATAGATGGACTGGTCTGCTGTCGAGTCTGTCGCTGTTGTGTCCGCTGGTATGGCTCATCACCAGCAGGCCAGACAGACTTTTTACGGTGCTCTTCAAAATAAACCCAGAATCTGTAAATCTCCAAAGAAAAACTGTCACAGTAATCCTTTAACAATAACCCACACAATACAGAAGTGATCTAGTTATACCTTCGCTGCTTCAGCCCCGTAAAGTCCAGGCGTGTTAATCACTTAATTGCTGTACTAAACTATTATATCAGAACCTTAAACAGGTTTGTTGATGCATGGATGAAAAGGATTTGGGTGATAAACCGTGTTTTTTTCTGTTATCCAAAGGGGTTCAAAGGAAGGCAATTGCACTGCTTCTGTTTCTGCTTGTTAAGCAACAATAGAAAGTTTATAAGCTTGACCCTCCCTTATTCCAGGCAGAATTGACAAAGCTGCTCGGATGAGAAGTGAAACGTCAATACAAGAAAGCAAAGAAGTCTCGATGCCTTTATTCAAACACCTTAGGATGACTGAGAACCGTCACCAGCTTATTTTGTGTTAGTTTGAATGATCTCTAACTAAAATGAAACCTAAATGAGAGGAAAAGGCTGTTGCACACTCATCAGTGTGAAAATAAGTCAAGTAAAAGTAAGTAGAATGTAGTTTAAAGTTAAACTAACTTTAAATTCTGCCTGTTTCTTATTGTAGTCCTGTTTATGTCCATAACCCACACCTGGACAGTCTGAAAGATGACGTTCTCTACCACTTCAGCCTTGGGACTAGAACTCACAACCTGCCAGCTATGTTTGGGGATGTGAAGGTAACAACTCTTATCATACATCTATTACTTACGAAGGCGTATTACCGTCAGTGCGGGGGGTGTTAACAAGTTAAAGATTTTGTAATAACGAGAACAATTGTAATAGTAAAATGATAGTTATATGTTGTTGCAATCTACTCTGATTGAATGAGGCACAGGGTTCAAACTACAGGGGAGCTAAGGGTGCCTGGCCCCCCCTGAAAGGATGACGGGCTCCCCTACAAGCCTTCAAGGAGCCTTCAGGAGGAACCTGACAAATGTTCCTGTTTCAACCTGTATAACATTATTTATACGGCCTCTCAGCATACTGAGACTTCTTTTGAATGGAGAGGATGGAGAGCTCTGATTGTTTGTTCATACCAGGCATGTTTATCCTGCACACGGCCACAGTAACATTAAGTGGCACTACCAAATAGAATTAACACACAGTCGTTCATGTCAGCCCATATTCTCTCTGGTACTTTCTGTCTTTTACACGTGCTCCGGTGATTTCACCTCACCTCGTGAGGTTTATATGATGTTAAAACAAGAATCTCTCGTTATTACGGGATTCTGAGCCTTTTTTTAAACCCACGCTGACATTAATACTTGTTTGTAATTACTCCAGTGATAGTTTTATTGAATATTTTTGTTACAGTTATCAGTTACCAAAGCCATTAAAAACCAAGTTCACTATTTTTTCATCACATTGGCAGTGGTCTCTAGAATAAAGGAATGCCTTGTTTGTCTCTGTGGGAAAATAGCTCTGGCACTCCTGTTTCAGGATCTAGAAGCGAGCCAGATCAGAGCTGAGCTGAACATAGTAAATTTTGAAATCTTATTTTTGGATGGCTGGACTTCTTGCCTCTGGCTGGCAAACAGCAATGCAACTCTACCACTGACTCTATTTTATCTTTCACACAATAGAAAATGATGGGCCAACTCATCTCTGGGACAACATATTTATTTTTGTTGGAACTACAAAAACACATAAATACTGAATAATCAGAGCATGGTCAGTTCATGTTCTGTTCACTGTCTCACCCCTACCGCTGGTCATAAAATTAGAATATCATGACTAAGTTCATTTATTTCAGTAATTCCATTCAAAATGTGAAACTTGTATATTAAAATTATTCATTACGCACAAACTGATATATTTAAGGTTTATTTACTTTCATGTTGATGATTATAACTGACAACTACTGACAATCTGAAATTCAGTATTTTACAAATTAGAATATCAATTAAAATCAATGCAAAAAAAGGAGTTTTAGAAATGTTGAGCAGAAGAAAAGCATGAAGATGTACAGAACTCAATATTTAGGTGGGGCTCCTTTAGCCTGGGTTACTGCAGCAATGCGGCATAGCATGGAGTCCGTCAGTCTGTGGCACTGCTCAGGTCTAAGGAGAGCCCATGCTGCTCTGACAGTGGCCTTCAGAGCAACATTATCTAATAGCAGAAATGACAACAAGTTTTTTTTCACATACGACTTCCCAGAAATGGAGCAGGGCTACTATTTTCCTTCATTATATAGAGCCTCATCTGCAACACTGATGTTTTATCTGCACAAATAACACAAGCCTGAAGCAGTTCTGCCATGTTGTAGAGATGCTAATGCTAACAATTAGCTTCTAATAGCTGAGACAACAGCTGTCCTTGGTACGGGCCAAGAGTTTCTCCGTCTATTTTCTATCGGTGGCTAATACGGAAAATAGGGGTTGAAGAATATTTTCACGTTTTGCCTGCATGTTAAACTAAGATCGACTGATTGTATTTAAAAATAACAAGTAAAAAATGGTTTCTCAGTGAACTTGGCTTTTAAAGGGATGCTAATCAGTTTTACTTGCTTTTAGCACCCCCTAGTGTCTGAAGCAAAACCAAGACCTACAGTATCTCTTCACTGTGCTTTTGTCTTTTAAACATCTTAATCTAAGAGCTGAAACTCCTCCCAGTTTTCCTAAGTGTCTAGAGGAGTGAGTCATCACTGAATTAAATAAAGCTGTGTTAATGATTTAAAACATGCAGGAAACATGATGAAGCCAGACAGCAGCACAAGGTAGGTCAGCTAAATTTTTTCTAAGTCCCAGCCGACCGGACCTGCAACTGTGATGTTGCAAGTGTGATATTCTGGCCTCAGGGAGCGATAGGGGCTGGGTGGCCATTTATTAACCCTGTAAAGGGTCGTTTTAGCACATACTGGCTCAAGAAAATGATTTAAAAGTATTAAAAAGTTGCTAAGTATTCCTTTGAAAGACTGAAGGTATTTAGTCACTGTGGGGTGAAATCCTATTTCATTTTTGAAATTTTAAACTGGTTTGTCTGCAGCCCTGATAGTAATATTGTGTTTTTATTTTAGTTTGTTTGTGTTGGGGGCAGTCCCTGGAGGATAAAGTCATTCACCGAGTACATTGCAGCTGAGCTTGCGATAGAAGAACCCAATTCGGGGTATGCTAATATCTGTGCAGGAACAGATCGCTACACCATGTACAAAGTTGGACCTGTACTCTCTGTCAGTGTATGTGACCACCTAATTTAACTTTCCCTTTCTCTGACCTGTGATGTCTTTATTTTGTTGTAATGTAAGACTGACTTCTGTTTGATGTGTTTTTGCAGCATGGAATGGGCATCCCATCTATCGCCATAATGTTGCACGAGCTCATCAAGCTCCTCCATCATGCACACTGCACAGATGTTACAGTAATTCGCATTGGGACATCAGGGGGAATAGGTACAACCTTTTACTTATTAATCTGTTTAACTTTTTCACTCACTAACAGTGTTAAAAGCATTTAAAACAATGACGAGTTTCCAGTAACCTGTAATCTGATGAATTACTGCCTACTTTCATCATAACGCGGTTTCCTTTGCTGATAAGAAAATGTGTTACTATAATTCAGCTGCAAGATGTGTCGAAGTTGTCATCTAAAGGGACAGATGTTCACATACAAGGGCATCAAGGGCAGGGAGCAACAAGGAAGACGAGATCAGTAGTCAAATCACAGGCCCTCGTTTCATCATACATATAGAATCTAACACTGACAAACCCTTTTTTTCCCAAAGTGCATAAAAATCTTTTTAAAAATGTAAACATTTAGTATGTGCATTCTGAAATTATAATTGTGAAGGTCGATAAAGAACGGAAAGGAACAAATAACTGCTGCATGGTGGCGCAGTGGTTAGCACTGTTGCCTCGCAGCACGAAGGTTGCAGGTTCGAAACTTGGCTCGGCTGCGGCCTTTCTGCGTGGAGTTGCGTGTTCTCCCCATGCATGTGTGGGTTTCCTCCGGGTACTCCGGTTTCCCCCACAGATCACAGCATGCCCTATAGGTTATAAATTGTAAATCGCTTTGGATAAAAGCGTCTGCTAAATAAATAAACATAAATAACTTTATGAAATTTTTATTTCAAACTTGAACTGGACCTCTATTGACAAGTGAACACTTTCCGCTACGTTTGGTTATTCGGCCATTGTTCAGGGTCGTTTGATAGCAAATGATGTCTTGTATTTGTAGATCTGGTGGGGTTAGCATCTCAAAGAGGTGATGCTGGGTCCGTGGATAAGTTTCCCCAGAGAGAAAGCATACCACTTTATTGCAAATAAATTTGGAGGCTACAGCATTTGTTAAGTATCCTAAGAAATATGTGTGCACACCTGCAAATGATGCAGTATGGCTGTCTGATGAACCAGGGATGGGGGCATAGCTGCCTGTTGTGGATGCAGCTGGTAAGATGAAGGTAGCTGGATGTGGATTCTCACTGAGCTAAAGGCTAAAATAACAAGAATGAAAGATGATGTATTGTTTCACACGCAATCTTTCAAAGTTAAAGCGCAGATAGTGTGATGCATATACTTCGTTTTCATTATCAGGGTTTGAAAGGGTTCAGTAACAGATTTAATTGTTGGCTCAAGACAATTCAATGACCCTGAACAAAAGTATAAAAACTGCTGAAAATGATTGATGTGACATCAAATTTGTCATAACAAATTGGAAAGGGAAGTTGAGCTTATCGAAAACAACTATCAAGCCAGTTTAACCCTTCACCTGCTAGTTAACTCTCAGGTATGAGCCAGTCTCAGTAAGTGTCCAAGTCCCTATTTTTAATCTTCATTGTTTTACCTTGCTTCAGGTGCTCAAGAACAAATGAGGTAAATCTGACAGGTACAGCTTGAATAGAATAAAATCAAATAGACTTTATTAACCCTGCAGTGGGGAAATACACTCATTAAGGCAGCACATACACTTAGAGGTAAATACACAAAGACAGTAGGCTATTGTAATCTTCAACGATTAGAATAACCAATAAACATTGAAAATTGAGTTTTCAAGAAGAAACAGCATAAGGGACACAGACATACAAATGCGCATCCGGGTATTCCACATGTACTGAATATAGCACTGATGTTAGCGTGAAAAGGGATAATGTCAGTGCCAGTTAAACTGAGTTATACACTCAGCAGAGGGGATGAATGACCTATGGTAGCATTCTGTTTTACATTTTGGATGCCTCAGCTGCCTCTGAAGGAGTTGTCCATGGCCTCCACAGTGGAATGCAGTGGGTGGGAGGATTTTTTTACGATGGAGGTCGTTTTCCTTACGCATCCTCCTTTCACACGTCTCCTCAGCTGAATCTAGTTGGCAGCTCAGAACCGAGCTAGCTTTGTTAGCTTGTTCAGTCTCTTCCTGTCTCGGTCAGAGCTGCCTGCACCCCAACAGACCACAGCAGAGAGGATAAAAGAGCCAACAACCGAGTGATGGGAAAATTAAACGTTTTTTTTTCTCCATAAAAGAATACTTAATGATTAATTTCTCTTTGTTTGTTTGTTGTCTTGCTTTTTCAGGACTTGAGCCTGGCACAGTTGTCGTAACCAAGCAGTCAGTGGACGCCACCTTTCTGCCCAGGCTAGAGCAGGTGATCCTGGGAAAGACGGTGGTACGCAACACAGATCTGGACCAAGGTCTGGCCGAGGAGCTGCTGCAGTGCAGCAAAGAGCTTAGCCAGTTTGAGACTGTAATTGGCAACACCATGTGTACACTTGATTTCTATGAAGGTATGACTGGTTAGATGATCCATTACTTCTTATTGTTGCAGATTTTGTTTTTTAATGGTAATTAAATCCTTAGGCCAAGCCCGTTTGGATGGTGCCTTGTGTTCCTACACGGAGAAGGATAAACAGGACTACCTCATTAAAGCCAAAGAAGCCGGAGTTTGCAATATAGAAATGGAGTCGTCTGTTTTTGCTGCTATGTGCAAACTGAGTGGCCTGCGAGGTAAGAAGACACAACATGAATACTTGATTAAAAAGTACTCAAATCCTTTTGAGTTCCTAACATCATTGTTTTTGTTTGGGAAGCGGCTGTTGTTTGTGTGACACTTTTGGATCGACTGAAGGGAGATCAGCTGAACAGCTCTCATGATGTTCTTCATGACTACCAACTACGCCCTCAAATCCTGGTGGGTTACTACATCAAGAAGCATTTAAAGGCCAAAGGAGAACATGTGTAACTCTAGTTGTTTCACTTTTTTTTTTTTTTTTTGCAAGTAAACATTCAGTTTGTGGAAAAATCTGTTAAGCACTAAAGATTGTCTAGAATAGCTCTAAGTTATTCTGATTGACATTTATATTCATATTCTATTGAAGAAAAGCTTGTTCATTACATATTAGATTTAATTTATTGAGTGAGTGAATGAGTGAGTGAGTGGGTGAGTGAGTGAGTGTGCTTTTTTAAATTTTATTTAGACAGAATGAGTGAATCTAAGAATCTTAAACTACAGAAAACGGTGCTCATTATACTGTAAGTTATATACCTGATTAAAACGAAACAAGTCTTTCATTATTTGTTGTGTTATTTGTTAAGTGTGTGTGTGTGTGTGTGTGTGTGTGTGTGTGTGGGGGGGGGGGGGTTGGATGCTGCTGCTGCTGTTTGGATTGCTGGCTGTAATGCACATAACACTCCAGCTCGGCTGTGACTGCACTAACCTGTCCTGTGTGACCCTCACCATGTAACCCTCATGTCCATGCTGTCTCTGGAGGAGCAGATAGGAGACAAGATCTCCTGTAACTTAAAATGAACCAAAGCTTCCTCCCAGTTTCTCTTTAAGCTGAATTTAACATCAATTTATCTTCATGAAACAAAAGAATAAAGTGGAACAAGAACTTCTATCTTCTATTTCTCTCTACTTTTAACTTCTCCGTGTCCCTAAATAAAAGAGACAGATGATTACGATGTAGCCGCCGTCACTCACCCCGCTCTCTCCCCAGGACCGGACCTCCCGACATCACAGCACTCGGTCTGACTGAGCTCTTCCAGGATAAACAATAATGAAATTATGAAAATAACGCATGTTTGGAGGAGCGTCCTCCGATCCTCTCTCTTGTGTGAGGAGACAGTCTCCCGCTCTCTCTGTCTCAGTCGCTGATCGAGCGAGCGGAGTGCGCCGCGCAACAACCCGCTCAATTAACGTAATTTACAGCCCAAATCCAAAAGAACCGGTCGGGCTGATTCGATTCGGGTTCGGTCTCAGGTTATAACTCCAGCGCTCAGCCCTGCAGTATCACATAAAGGCAGATCAAAGTTTCCTACCCGGTAAATATGGAGAACACCACTCTGACAGATGTGGATACTATGTGCCACTGTTAAAATAACAAAACTACATTCCACTATAGATGGTTACGGTACTCTTCTATGATGCAAAATCGTTCATGCCCGCATCTCATGCATTGATTATTTGATTATTTTCCTGAACTCTATCCTACACCTCCTGGTCGGCCGTCGAGGGTGGGGGGTGCACACAGGGTTTGGGGGCCACAAAGAGAGGGCTCGCAGGCCGGATGTGGCCAGCGGGCTGCCATTTGCGGACCTCTGCACCAAGGTCTACTATGCCTACTCTATCAACAAACTTTAAATATTTAGTTAAACATGCAATGCTGAATTTGCTCACATCAAAGAAAAAAAGGTTATTGTAGGGGAAAAAAAACAAATTTTATACATAACGTTCTCTATACATTATAACGACTGACGTTACTTTTAGGAGACTGTTACTTTGAAAGCTCCCTTTGTTACATTAGAGGATATTATCATTTTCATTATGATTGTTATTTTTAGGGAATTAAACTCTTATTTGCTAACCACATAGAAAATGGTGTTAAAAGTAGAAGACCTAAAAAACACAGAAGAATAAAAACATATTTCACAAAAGAAAACAAATGCTACAATCAGAGTGTATGAAGTAATGTATTCCATATGATTAAACCTGGTATTGTTAAAGACAATGTAAAAATGTTTGCCAGATAAGTGCAAAAATCTTCAAATGAGTGGCACAGTAGTTATTTTTTCAATTTTTTCAATTTTAGATGACAACTTGTTAACAGAAAAGCTCTTTTCTAAAAAATGTAGAAAAAGCCCAACATATGTCTTTCTGCAAATCTGTACACCAAAGATACACCCACCATCTTTTAATAAATTGCTCTTGATAGCGTCCAGAGATCTTCATTCTTGAGATAAAATTAATCATAAACCTTTGTTTCTAGTTCACGAATGTGTCAAGAGTGGGATTTGAACCCACGCTTCCTACTGGAGACCAGAATCCCCACATTGGAATGGAAGCATTGCTTGAGTCTGGCGCCTTTGACAGCTCGGCCATCTTGACTGAAGTTTGGAGTGGTATAATAAAGTTGCAGAGGTTGAATTGTGACCTACCCTCTGAAGTTGTCCTTTGCTATTTCATTGACCTTGTAGAACCACTTATCCCAAGTAAGACTGCTGGCTGTGATAATGAATACAATCGATAAGTTGTAAGTTTGGTCAAATGTCTGAAATGAAGTTGCCCAATCAAAAGCAATTGTTTTCATTCAAATTCTACCCATTCCCAAAACACTTTGGATCTTTAGAAGATTGGTGTTCAACTTCAAAAGCTCTTTTATTGTTACTGAGTTACAGTAATTTGTTGTATCTGAAGGACCAGGGCAACAAACCCTGTATGGCAAAACAGTGTCACCTCACGTTGTCAAACTTGTCAAGATTGTCAAATGCCTGACTAGCTCAGTCAGTAGAGCATGAGACTCTTAATCTCAGGGTCGTGGATTCGAGCCCCACGTTGGGCATTTAGGCCTTTGACAGAGTATGTTTTCATGCAGTGTCACCAGTTTACCCTGAATCAAAATGCGTTTGCTTGAAAAACAGAAATTGTTGCCATAGATTGGGGGAAGTTTTAAGCTCAGAAAACACTAAGAAAAAACTCAAATAAAGTCCCAGATTCTTATGCCAGCACCTGCAATTCTTCTCACAAAAGAACTAGTAGAAAGATTGCACATGAATAGACAGATGTTGCCTTTAGAATCTATGCCTAACATGGGACTTAAACCCATGACCCTGAGATTAAAAGTCTCATGCTCTACCGGCTGAGCTAGTCAGGCTACAAAATGATTACAGACATAAACAGAGTAAAATAGTCAGATAGATAGATAGATGATAGATAGATAGATAGATAGATAGATTGATAGATAGATTCTTTCTTTCATTCATTCATTGGTTGATGACACTGTAAAAAAGTTTGTCACATAAGCGCACAAATCTTCAAATGAGTGGCACAGTACTTATTTTTAAGTTTTTTTTATGTTAGATAACAACATTATTAACAGAAAAGCACTTTTCTAAAAAATTTAGAAAAAGACCAACATATGTCTTTCTGCAGATCTGTACACCAAAGATACACCCACCCATCTTTGAATAAATTGCTCTTGATAGCATCCAGACATCTTTATTCTTGAGATAAAATTAATCATAAACCTTTGTTACTAGTTAATGAATGTGTCAAGAGTGGAATTTGAACCCACGCTTCCTACTGGAGACCAGAATCCCCATATTGGAATGGAAGCAATGCTTGAGTCTGGCGCCTTTGACCGCTCGGCCATCTTGACTGAAGATTGGAGTGGTATAATAAAGTTGCAGAGGTTGAATTGTGACCTAGCCTCTGAAGTTGTCCTTTGCTATTTCATTGACCTTGTAGAACCACTTATCCCAAGTAAGACTGCTGGCTGTGATAAAGAATACAATCGATAAGTTGTAAGTTTGGTCAAATGTCTGAAATGAAGTTGCCCAATCAAAAGCAATTGTTTTCATTCAAGTTCTATCCATTCCCAAAACACTTTGGATCTTTAGAAGATTGGTGTTCAACTTCAAAAGCTCTTTTATTGTTACTGAGTTACAGTAATTTGTTGTATCTGAAGGACCAGGGCAACAAACCCTGTATGGCAAAACAGTGTCACCTCACGTTGTCAAACTCATCAAGATTGTCAAATGCCCGACTAGCTCTGTTGGTAGAGCATGAGACTCTTAATCTCAGGGTTGTGGGTTCGAGCCCCACGTTGGGCGCTTAGGCCTTTGACAGAGTATGTTTTCATGCAGTGTCACCAGTTTACCCTGAATCAAAATGTGTTTGCTTGAAAGACAGAAATTGTTGCCATAGATTGGGGGAAGTTTTAAGCTAAGACAACACTAAGAAAAAACTCAAATAAAGTCTCAAATTCTTATGCCAGCACCTGCAATTCTTCTCACAAAAGAACTAGTAGAAATATTTCGCATGAATAGACAGATATTGACTTTAGAATCTATGCCTAACATGGGACTTGAACCCATGACCCTGAGATTAAAAGTCTCATGCTCTACCGGCTGAGCTAGTCAGGCTACAAAATGATTACAGACAGAAACAGAGTAAAATAGTCAGATAGATAGATAGATGATGATGATGATAGATAGATAGATAGATAGATAGATAGATAGATAGATAGATAGATAGATAGATAGATGATAGATAGATAGATAGATAGATAGATAGATAGATTCTTTCATTCATTTATTCATTGGTTGATGACACCGTAAAAAAGTTTGTCACATAAGCGCACAAATCTTCAAATTAGTGGCACAGTACTTATTTTTAAGTTTTTTTTATGTTAGATAACAACATTATTAACAGAAAAGCACTTTTCTAAAAAATTTAGAAAAAGACCAACATATGTCTTTCTGCAGATCTGTACACCAAAGATATACCCACCCATCTTTGAATAAATTGCTCTTGATAGCGTCCAGAGATCTTTATTCTTGAGATAAAATTAATCATAAACCTTTGTTACTAGTTAATGAATGTGTCAAGAGTGGGATTTGAACCCACACCTCCAACTGGAGACCAGAATCCCCATATTGGAATGGAAGCAATGCTTGAGTCTGGTGCCTTTGACCGCTCGGCCATCTTGACTGAAGATTGGAGTGGTATAATAAAGTTGCAGAGGTTGAATTGTGACCTACCCTCTGAAGTTGTCCTTTGCTATTTCATTGACCTTGTAGAACCACTTATCCCAAGTAAGACTGCTGGCTGTGATAAAGAATACAATCGATAAGTTGTAAGATTGGTCAAATGTCTGAAATGAAGTTGCCCAATCAAAAGCAATTGTTTTCATTCAAGTTCTACCCATTCCCAATACACTTTGGATCTTTAGAAGATTGGTGTTCAACTTCAAAAGCTCTTTTATTGTTACTGAGTTACAGTAATTTGTTGTATCTGAAGGACCAGGGCAACAAACCCTGTACGGTAAAACAGTGTCACCTCACGTTGTCAAACTTGTCAAGATTGTCAAATGCCCGACTAGCTCAGTCGGTAGAGCTTGAGACTCTTAATCTCAGGGTTGTGGGTTCGAGCCCCACGTTGGGTGCTTAGGCCTTTGACAGAGTATGTTTTCATGCAGTGTCACCAGTTTACCCTGAATCAAAATGCGTTTGCTTGAAAAACATAAATTGTTGCCATAGATGGGGAAAGTTTTAAGCTCAGACAACACTAAGGAAAAAACTCAAATAACATCCCAAATTCTTATGCCAGCACCTGCAATTCTTCTCACAAAAGAACTAGTAGAAAGATTACACATGAATAGACAGATGTTGCCTTTAGAATCTATGCCTAACATGGGACTTGAACCCATGACCCTGAGATTAAAAGTTTCAGGCTCTACCGGCTGAGCTAGTCAGGCTACAAAATGCTTACAGACAGAAACAGAGTAAAATAGTCAGATAGATAGATAGATAGATAGATAGATAGATAGATAGATAGATAGATAGATAGATGATAGATAGATAGATAGATATATAGATAGATAGATAGATAGATAGATAGATAGATAGATAGATAGGTAGATAGATAGATAGATAGATTCTTTCATTCATTAATTCATTGGTCGATGACACTGTAAAAAGTTTGTCACATAAGCGCACAAATCTTCAAATGAGTGGCACATTAGTTATTTTTAAGTTTTTTTATGTTAGATGACAACATTGTTAACAGAAAAGCACTTTTCTAAAAAATTTAGAAAAAGACCAACATATGTCTTTCTGCAGATCTGTACACCAAAGATTCACCCACCCATCTTTGAATAAATTGCTCTTGATACCATCCAGAGATCTTTATTCTTGAGATAAAATTTATCATAAACCTTTGTTACTAGTCAATGAATGTGTCAAGAGTGGGATTTGAACCCACGCCTCCTACTGGAGACCAGAATCCCCATATTGGAATGGAAGCAGTGCTTGAGTCTGTCGCCTTTGACCGCTCGGCCATCTTGACTGAAGATTGGAGTGGTATAATCAAGTTGCAGAGGTTGAATTGTGTCCTACCCTCTGAAGTTGTCCTTTGCTATTTCATTGACCTTGTAGAACCACTTATCCCAAGTAAGACTTCTGGCTGTCATAATGAATACAATCGATAAGTTGTAAGTTTGGTCAAATGTCTGAAATGAAGTTGCCCAATCAAGAGCAATTGTTTTCATTCAAGTTCTACCCATTCCCAAAACACTTTGGATCTTTAGAAGATTTGTGTTCAACTTCAAAAGCTCTTTTATTGTTACTGAGTTACAGTAATTTGTTGTATCTGAAGGACCAGGGCAACAAACCCTGTATGGTAAAACAGTGTCACCTCACGTTGTCAAACTTGTCAAGATTGTCAAATGCCCGACTAGCTCAGTCAGTAGAGCATGATACTCTTTATCTCAGGGTCATGGGTTCGAGGCCCACGATGGGCGCTTAGTCCTTTGACAGAGTATGTTTTCATGCAGTGTCACCAGTTTACCCTGAATCAAAATGCGTTTGCTTGAAAAACAAAAATTGTTGCCATAGATGGGGGAAGTTTTAAACTCAGACAACACTAAGAAAAAACTCAAATAAAGTCCCAAATTCTTATGCCTGCACCTGCAATTCTTCTCACAAAAGAACTAGTAGAAAGATTACACATGAATAGACAGATGTTGCCTTTAGAATCTATGCCTAACATGGGACTTGAACCCATGACCCTGAGATTAAAAGTCTCATGCTCTAACGGCTGAGCTAGTCAGGCTACAAAATTATTACAGACAGAAACAGAGTAAAATAGTCAGATAGATAGATAGATAGATAGATAGATAGATAGATAGATAGATAGATAGATAGATGGATAGATAGATTCTTTCATTCATTCATTCATTGGTTGATGACACTGTAAAAAAGTTTGTCACATAAGCGCACAAATCTTCAAATGAGTAGCACAGTAGTTATTTTTGAAGTTTTTTTATTTTAGATAACAACATTGTTAACAGAAAAGCACTTTTCTAAAAAATTTAGAAAAAGACCAACATATGTCTTTCTGCAGATCTGTACACCAAAGATACACCCACCCATCTTTGAATAAATTGCTCTTGATAGCGTCCAGAGATCTTTATTCTTGAGATAAAATTAATCATAAACCTCTGTTTCTAGTTAATGAATGTGTCAAGAGTGGGATTTGAACCCACGCCTCCTTCTGGAGACCATAATCCCCATATTAGAATGGAAGCAATGCTTGAGTCTGGCGCCTTTGAACGCTCGGCCATCTTGTCTGAAGATTGGAGTTGTATAATAAAGTTGCAGAGGTTGAATTGTGACCTACCCTCTGAAGTTGTCCTTTGCTATTTCATTGACCTTGTAGAACCACTTATCCCAAGTAAGACTGCTGGCTGTCATAATGAATACAATCGATAAGTTGTAAGTTTGGTCAAATGTCTGAAATGAAGTTGCCAATCAAAAGCAATTGTTTTCATTCAAGTTCTACCCATTCATAAAACACTTTGGATCTTTGGAAGATTGGTGTTCAACTTCAAAAGCTCTTTTATTGTTACTGAGTTACAGTAATTTGTTGTATCTGAAGGACCAGGGCAACAAATCCTGAATGGCAAAACAGTGTCACCTCACGTTGTCAAACTTGTCAAGATCATCAAATGCCCGACTAGCTCAGTCGGTAGAGCATGAGACTCTTAATCTCAGGGTCGTGTGTTCGAGCCCAACGTTGGGTGCTTACGCCTTTGACAGAGTATGTTTTCATGCAGTGTCACCAGTTTACCCTGAATCAAAATGCGTTTGCTTGAAAAACAGAAATTGTTGCCATAGATGGGGGAAGTTTTAAGCACAGACAACACTAAGAAAAAACTCAAATAACATCCCAAATTCTTATGCCAGCACCTGCAATTCTTCTCACAAAAGAACTAGTAGAAAGATTACACATGAATAGACAGATGTTGCCTTTAGAATCTATGCCTGACATGGGACTTGAACCCATGACAGTGAGATTAAAAGTTTCATGCTCTACCGGCTGAGCTAGTCAGGCTACAAAATGATTACAGACAGAAACAGAGTAAAATAGTCAAATAGAAAGATAGATAGATAGATAGATAGATAGATAGATAGATAGATGATAGATAGATAGATAGATAGATAGATAGATAGATAGATAGATAGATAGATAGATAGATAGATAGATAGATTATTTCATTCATTCATTCATTGGTTGATGAGACTGTAAAAAAGTTTGTCACATAAGCGCACAAATCTTCAAATGAGTGGCACAGTAGTTATTTTTAAGTTTTTTTATGTTAGATAACAACATTGTTAACAGAAAAGCACTTTTCTAAAAAATTTAGAAAAAGACCAACATATGTCTTTCTGCAGATCTGTACACCAAAGATACACCCACCCATCTTTGAATAAATTGCTCTTGATAGCGTCCAGAGATCTTTATTCTTGAGATAAAAGTCATCATAAACCTTTGTTTCTAGTTAATGAATGTGTCAAGAGTGGGATTTGAACCCACGCCTCCTACTGGAGACCAGAATACCCATATTGGAATGGAAGCAATGCTTGAGTCTGGCGCCTTTGACCGCTCAGCCATCTTACATGACGATTGGAGTTGTATAATAAAGTTGCAGAGGTTGAATTGTGACCTACCCTCTGAAGTTGTCCTTTGCTATTTCATTGACCTTGTAGAACCACTTATCCCAAGTAAGACTGCTGGCTGTCATAATGAATACAATCGATAAGTTGTAAGTTTGGTCAAATGTCTGAAATGAAGTTGCCCAATCAAAAGCAATTGTTTTCATTCAAGTTCTACCCATTCCCAAAACACTTTGGATCTTTGGAAGATTGGTGTTCAACTTCAAAAGCTCTTTTATTGTTACTGAGTTACAGTAATTTGTTGTATCTGAAGGACCAGGGCAACAAACCCTGTATGGCAAAACAGTATCAACTCACGTTGTCAAACTTGTCAAGATCATCAAATGCCCGACTAGCTCAGTCGGTAGAGCATGAGACTCTTAATCTCAGGGTCGTGGGTTCGAGCCCCACGTTGGGTACTTAGGCCATTGACAGAGTATGTTTTCATGCAGTGTCACCAGTTTACCCTGAATCAAAATGCGTTTGCTTAAAAAACAGAAATTGTTGCCATAAATTGGGGTAAGTTTTAAGCTCGGACAACACTAAGAAAAAACTCAAATAAAGTCCCAAATTCTTATGCCAGCACCTGCAATTCTTCTCACAAAAGAACTAGTAGAAAGATTACACATGAATGGACAGATGTTGCCTTTAGAATCTATGCCTAACATGGGACTTGAACCCATGACCCTGAGATTAAAAGTCTCATGCTCTACCGGCTGAGCTAGTCAGGCTATAAAATCATTGCAGACAGACACAGAGTAAAATAGTCAGATAGATAGATAGATAGATAGATAGATAGATAGATAGATAGATAGATAGATAGATAGATAGATAGATAGAAAGATAGATAGATAGATAGATAGATAGATGATAGATAGATTTTTTCTTTCATTCATTCATTGGTTGATGACACTGTAAAAAAGTTTGTCACATAAGCGCACAAATCTTCAAATGAGTGGCACAGTAGTTATGTTTAAGTTTTTTTATGTTAGATAACAACATTGTTAACAGAAAAGCACTTTTCTAAAAAATTTAGAAAAAGACCAACATATGACTTTCTGCAGATCTTTACACCAAAGATACACCCACCCATCTTTGAATAAATTGCTCTTGATAGCGTCCAGAGATCTTTATTCTTGAGATAAAATTAATCATAATCCTTTGTTTCTAGTTAATGAATGTGTCAAGAGTGGGATTTGAACCCACGCCTCCTACTGGAGACCAGAATCCCCATATTGGAATGGAAGCAATGCTTGAGTCTGGCGCCTTTGACCGCTCGGCCATCTTAACTGACGATTGGAGTGGTATAATCAAGTTGCAGAGGTTGAATTGTGACCTTCCCTCTGAAGTTGTCCTTTGCTATTTCATTGACCTTGTAGAACCACTTATCCCAAGTAAGACTGCTGGCTGTCATAATGAATACAATCGATAAGTTGTAAGTTTGGTCAAATGTCTGAAATGAAGTTGACCAATCAAAAGCAATTGTTTTCATTCAAGTTCTACCAATTCCCAAAACACTTTGGATCTTTGGAAGATTGGTGTTCAACTTCAAAAGCTCTTTTATTGTTACTGAGTTACAGTAATTTGTTGTATCTGAAGGACCAGGGCAACAAACCCTGTATGGCAAAACAGTATCACCTCACGTTGTCAAACTTGTCAAGATCTTCAAATGCCCGACTAGCTCAGTCGGTAGAGCATGAGACTCTTAATCTCAAGGTCGTGGGTTCGATCCCCACGTTGGGTGCTTAGGCCTTTGACAGAGTATGTTTTCATGCAGTGTCACCAGTTTACCCTGAATCAAAATGCGTTTGCTTGAAAAACAGAAATTGTTGCCATAGATGGGGGAAATTTTAAGCTCAGACAACACTAAGAAAAAACTCAAATAAAGTCCCAAATTCTTATGCCAGCACCTGCAATTCTTCTCACAAAAGAACCAGTAGAAAGATTACACATGAATGGACAGATGTTGCCTTTAGAATCTATGCCTAACATGGGACTTAAACCCATGACCCTGAGATTAAAAGTCTCATGCTCTACCGGCTGAGCTAGTCAGGCTACAAAATCATTGCATACAGACACAGAGTAAAATAGTCAGATAGATAGATAGATAGATAGATAGATAGATAGATAGATAGATAGATAGATAGATAGATAGATAGATAGATAGATAGATAGATTCTTTCATTCATTAATTCATTGGTTGATGACACTGTAAAAAAGTTTGTCACATAAGCGCACAAATCTTCAAATGAGTGGCACATTAGTTATTTTTAAGTTTTTTTTTATGTTAGATAACAACATTGTTAACAGAAAAGCACTTTTCTAAAAAATTTAGAAAAAGACCAACATATGTCTTTCTGCAGATCTGTACACCAAAGATTCACCCACCCATCTTTGAATAAATTGCTCTTGATAGCGTCCAGAGATCTTTATTCTTAAGATAAAATTAATCATAAACCTTTGTTACTAGTTAATGAATGTGTCAAGAGTGGTATTTGAAACCACGCCTCCTAATGGAGACCAGAATCCTCATATTGGAATGGAAGCAATGCTTGAGTCTGGCGCCTTTGACAGCTCGGCCATCTTGACTGAAGATTGGAGTGGTATAATCAAGTTGCAGAGGTTGAATTGTGTCCTACCCTCTGAAGTTGTCCGTTGCTATTTTTTGACCTTGTAGAACCACTTATCCCAAGTAAGACTGCTGGCTGTGATAATGAATACAATCGATAAGTTGTAAGTTTGGTCAAATGTCTGAAATGAAGTTGCCCAATCAAAAGCAATTGTTTTCATTCAAGTTCTACCCATTCCCAAAACACTTTGGATCTGTAGAAAATTGGTGTTCAACTTCAAAAGCTCTTTTAATGTTACTGAGTTACAGTAATTTGTTGTATCTGAAGGACCAGGGCAACAAACCCTGTACGGTAAAACAGTGTCACCTCACGTTGTCAAACTTGTCAAGATTGTCAAATGCCCGACTAGCTCAGTCGGTAGAGCATGAGACTCTTAATCTCAGGGTCGTGGGTTCGAGCCCCACGTTGGGTGCTTAGGCCTTTAACAGAGTATGTTTTCATGCAGTGTCACCAGTTTACCCTGAATCAAAATGCGTTTGCTTGAAAAACAGAAATTGTTGCCATAGATTGGGGCAAGTTTTAAGCTCAGACAACACTAAGAAAAAACTCAAATAACATCCCAAATTCTTATGCCAGCAACTGCAATTCTTCTCACAAAAGAACTAGTAGAAAGATTACACATGAATAGACAGATGTTGCCTTTAGAATCTATGCCTAACATGGGACTTGAACCCATGACCCTGAGATTAAAAGTCGCATGCTCTACCGGCTGAGCTAGTCAGGCTACAAAACTATTATAGACAGAAACAGAGTAAAATAGTCAGATAGATAGATAGATAGATAGATAGATAGATAGATAGATAGATAGATTCTTTCATTCAGTAATTCATTGGTTCATGACACTGTAAAAAAGTTTGTCACATAAGCGCACAAATCTTCAAATGAGTGGCACATTAGTTATTTTTAAGTTTTTTTATGTTAGATAACAACATTGTTAACAGAAAAGCACTTTTCTAAAAAATTTAGAAAAAGACCAACATATGTCTTTCTGCAGATCTGTACACCAAAGATTCACCCACCCATCTTTGAATAAATTGCTCTTGATAGCGTCCAGAGATCTTTATTCTTGAGATAAAATTAATCATAAACCTTTGTTTCTAGTTAATGAATGTGTCAAGAGTGGGATTTGAACCCACGCCTCCTACTGGAGACCAGAATCCCCATATTGGAATGGAAGCAATGCTTGAGTCTGGCGCCTTTGACCGCTCGGCCATCTTAACTGACGATTGGACTGGTATAATCAAGTTGCAGAGGTTGAATTGTGACCTTCCCTCTGAAGTTGTCCTTTGCTATTTCATTGACCTTGTAGAACCACTTATCCCAAGTAAGACTGCTGGCTGTCATAATGAATACAATCGATAAGTTGTAAGTTTGGTCAAATGTCTGAAATGAAGTTGACCAATCAAAAGCAATTGTTTTCATTCAAGTTCTACCAATTCCCAAAACACTTTGGATCTTTGGAAGATTGGTGTTCAACTTCAAAAGCTCTTTTATTGTTACTGAGTTACAGTAATTTGTTGTATCTGAAGGACCAGGGCAACAAACCCTGTATGGCAAAACAGTATCACCTCACGTTGTCAAACTTGTCAAGATCTTCAAATGCCCGACTAGCTCAGTCGGTAGAGCATGAGACTCTTAATCTCAAGGTCGTGGGTTCGATCCCCACGTTGGGTGCTTAGGCCTTTGACAGAGTATGTTTTCATGCAGTGTCACCAGTTTACCCTGAATCAAAATGCGTTTGCTTGAAAAACAGAAATTGTTGCCATAGATGGGGGAAGTTTAAAGCTCAGACAACACTAAGAAAAAACTCAAATAAAGTCCCAAATTCTTATGCCAGCACCTGCAATTCTTCTCACAAAAGAACCAGTAGAAAGATTACACATGAATGGACAGATGTTGCCTTTAGAATCTATGCCTAACATGGGACTTAAACCCATGACCCTGAGATTAAAAGTCTCATGCTCTACCGGCTGAGCTAGTCAGGCTACAAAATCATTGCATACATACACAGAGTAAAATAGTCAGATAGATAGATAGATAGATAGATAGATAGATAGATAGATAGATAGATTCTTTCATTCAGTAATTCATTGGTTGATGACACTGTAAAAAAGTTTGTCACATAAGCGCACAAATCTTCAAATGAGTGGCACATTAGTTATTTTTAAGTTTTTTTATGTTAGATAACAACATTGTTAACAGAAAAGCACTTTTCTAAAAAATTTAGAAAAAGACCAACATATGTCTTTCTGCAGATCTGTACACCAAAGATTCACCCACCCATCTTTGAATAAATTGCTCTTGATAGCGTCCAGAGATCTTTATTCTTGAGATAAAATTAATCATAAACCTTTGTTACTAGTTAATGAATGTGTCAAGAGTGGTATTTGAAACCACGCCTCCTAATGGAGACCAGAATCCTCATATTGGAATGGAAGCAATGCTTGAGTCTGGCGCCATCTTGACTGAAGATTGGAGTGGTATAATCAAGTTGCAGAGGTTGAATTGTGTCCTACCCTCTGAAGTTGTCCGTTGCTATTTCATTGACCTTGTAGAACCACTTATCCCAAGTAAGACTGCTGGCTGTGATAATGAATACAATCGATAAGTTGTAAGTTTGGTCAAATGTCTGAAATGAAGTTGCCCAATCAAAAGCAATTGTTTTCATTCAAGTTCTACCCATTCCCAAAACACTTTGGATCTGTAGAAGATTGGTGTTCAACTTCAAAAGCTCTTTTAGATACTGAGTTACAGTAATTTGTTGTATCTGAAGGACCAGGGCAACAAACCCTGTACGGTAAAACAGTGTCACCTCACGTTGTCAAACTTGTCAAGATTGTCAAATGCCCGACTAGCTCAGTCGGTAGAGCATGAGAATCTTAATCTCAGGGTCGTGGGTTCGAGCCCCACGTTGGGTGCTTAGGCCTTTGACAGAGTATGTTTTCATGCAGTGTCACCAGTTTACCCTGAATCAAAATGCGTTTGCTTGAAAAACAGAAATTGTTGCCATAGATTGGGGGAAGTTTGAAGCTCAGACAACACTAAGAAAAAACTCAAATAAAGTCCCAAATTCTTATGCCTGCACCTGCAATTCTTCTCACAAAAGAACTAGTAGAAAGATTACACATGAATAGACAGATGTTGCCTTTAGAATCTATGCCTAACATGGGACTTGAACCCATGACCCTGAGATTAAAAGTCGCATGCTCTACCGGCTGAGCTAGTCAGGCTACAAAATCATTGCAGACAGACACAGAGTAAAATAGTCAGATAGATAGATAGATAGATAGATAGATAGATAGATAGATAGATAGATAGATTCTTTCATTCATTAATTCATTGGTTGATGACACTGTAAAAAAGTTTGTCCCATAAGCGCACAAATCTTCAAATAAGTGGCACATTAGTTATTTTTAAGTTTTTTTATGTTAGATGACAACATTGTTAACAGAAAAGCACTTTTCTAAAAAATTTAGAAAAAGACCAACATATGTCTTTCTGCAGATCTGTACACCAAAGATTTACCCACCCATCTTTGAATAAATTGCTCTTGATACCATCCAGAGATCTTTATTCTTGAGATAAAATTAATCATAAACCTTTGTTACTAGTTAATGAATGTGTCAAGAGTGGGATTTGAACCCACGCCTCCTACTGGAGACCAGAATCCCCAT